>NC_134485.1:33095163-33145163 GCF_040206685.1 Ascaphus truei | reverse complement strand
GATCCCCCCCCTGCTCCGGTCCCCCCCGTTCTGATTCCCCCCCTGCTCCGGCCCCCCGTTCCGTTCCCCCCCCCCCCCCTGCTCCAATTCCCCCTTGTTGCGAGTGTCTGAGTTTGTGTGTGAGTGTGTGTGTGTGAGTGTGTGTGTGTGTGTGTGTGTGTGAGTGAGAGTGTGTGTGTGTGAGATCAGGGGGGGAGGGAATGAATGTGAGGAGGGCGGATTCAGGGAGTGGGTTTGAGTCAGAGGGGGATAATTGATGGAGGGGGGAGAGTGAGGAGCTAGTTGTGTAATAGAGGAAGTGAGGAAGAGAGGGGTGAGGAGGGAGAGTGAATGAAGAAGAGAGGGAGTAAGAAAGAGATGGGGCAACACCTTGGGACTATCTGCATTAGAGTGGCACCAGACAAGGTGTGTGTGTGTGTGTGTGTGTGTGTGTGTGTGTGTGTGTGTGTGTGTGTGTGTGTGTGTGTGTGTGTGTGTGTGTGTGTGTGTGTGTGTGTGTGTGTGTGTGTGTGTGTGTGTGTGTGTGTGTGTGTCTGAAGGGGGGGGTCTGAGAGAGTCTGAGGGGGAGAGAGTCTGAGGGGGAGAGAGTCTAAGGGGGAGAGAGTCTGAGGGGGAGAGAGTCTGAGGGGGAGAGAGTCTGAGAGTCTGAGGGGGAGAGAGTCTGAGGGGGAGAGAGTCTGAGAGAGTCTGAAGGGCAGAGAGGCTTAGAGAGTCTGAGGGGGAGAGAGTGTCTGAGGGGGGGGAAGTCTGAGAGGGAGAGTCTGAGAGGGAGAGTCTGAGAGGGAGAGTCTGAGAGGGAGTGTCTGAGAGGGAGAGTCTGAGAGGGAGAGTCTGAGGGGGAGAGAGTGTCTGAGGGGGGGGGAGAGTCTGAGGGGGAGAGTCTGAGAGGGAGAGTCTGAGATAGTCTGAGAGGGAGAGTCTGAGAGGGAGAGTCTGAGAGGGAGAGTCTGAGAGGGAGAGTCTGAGAGGGAGTGTGTGTCTGTGTTTGTGTCTGTCTGTGAATGAATACAGACACCTACCCACAGTCAGTCAGTCACCCACCCAAGTGTCAGTCAGTCACTCAAGTGTCAGTCAGTCACCCAAGTGTCAGTCACACACGAGTCAGTCAGTCACCCACCCAAGTGTCAATCACCCACCCCGTCACCCACACACCCCCCACACCCACTCTCTCTCTCTGTCTAGTTAAAATTATGCCCCCCCTGAAAACATTTCTGCGGACGCCCATGATTAGAGGTACCAATTATTGGTGTTGGGGATAACTATGCCAAGCTACAATGTATTAGGGGAACTCTGCAATAGAACCAGCACTGCAGAGAAGAACTGCATTTGGCATGCTATTTTAGTAGACAATCTTAGAACAGTAGAAATGTTTATAAAAAGATGGGCAGCTAGCAAGCCCAAAGATAAAGCTTTCTGACCAGTCTAAGATAAGGGGAGGAAGACCACCACTGGAGCAGCAGTAAACCTCCTATGAGAGATGAATGACCCAAATTATTGGGCTTCTATCACTCTTGGAAATATGAGATCTTCCTGACCCGCGACATTGTAAGTTCAGATACACAACTTATATAATGTAGTACACATCTTTCTAATTTTTGTATATTTTATTAGTTCCAACAATGTGTTACAGACATTATGTTTACAATATACATTAAAAGTCAGTCACACATACCTGTGGTCGGTAGTTCTCAATATAAAATACATGTAAGATGCTTATATTCAATGCCTAATAATCTCAGTTTAAAGGGGTATGCACTAAAAGACACCTATGTTATCAGACTCTCAAGTGCTATATCTATCCTCTCAACATAACCATGAAACAACATGTGGGGAGAACCCTGTGTACACAAAAAAGCACACCTGGGATATATGCTATTTTTCTATGCAAAGTATATTTTATCTCAGGTCTGTCCATTTTTTTACACAAATGTCTCTTCATGTGTTTTATGAAGCTGTGTTTGAGAGGATATACTGTATATACTGTAACACGTGGGCTTCCCCTTCCCCCGTAACACTACATTAGTATAGCTTTGAACATACCCGTTAGCACTTAATGTATAAATGCCTTGTTAAGTCAATAACAAAGCTCTCTGGATCTGGGCCTTAGTTTTATATTTCTTTACTGCTTCTAAGACATACATTATAAGATTAAAAAAATACCTGTAAATAGGAATGAAGGAAATTTATAGAACATGACACAGCCAGAGAAATTCATGGCTAAACCATCTATTATTTGTTCTCTAGCCTAGGTTTAGTCACTGGGAGTATGCAAATGTCCATATATTAGTTTAAAAAAAAAAACATCAACAGAAAAATCAGAGAATATTTGCAATTACTTGCATATTTCAAGATTTATTCATTCACTAAATGAGCATCTTGCATTCAGCAATAGGAGAAAGGGATATGGAGGATTTAATTATGCAAGTATAAATTCAGGGTCTTCTTGACCCTGCAACTAGACCTAAAATAGTGTCGGTTCACAAAGATTCTCAGTCTCGTCTAATACCTGATCACCAGGGGAAAAAGCAAACAGTACAGAAATAGAACAACAATGTTTTCTGCTCTGCGGCAAGCTGTGAGACCCACTGCCCCTGCGCAAGAGGATTATTACTGTGGGGGGTTAAGATCTGGAAGCATGGACCCCTGCAATGATGTTGCGACTGCGCTATAGTCAGATCCGTGTCTTTAAGCTTTTTAAGGCTTGGCTCCAGAGAAGATAAGTTGCGCTACATCTGTAATTAATTCACAATTCTTAGTAAGCCACAATGGGCCTTTGGCTATGTGTGTGTAGAACAGGAAGAGGTGATAGCTTAGGCCACGGCCCCAGTGCCTTCGAGGCGTGCGCTATGCATACAAGCACCGCCCCCACTTGGACCGGGCCCAGTAAGCACCTTCACGCGGAAGGAGCAGCCACGCTGTACTGCAAGTTTTTGCAAATACAAAAAAATTATATTTGCAACTTGCGACGGAGGCGTGGCCATGCCTCCACCCACTCCCCCGGTGGTTCATCCAATGAGGGCAAACCAGCCGTGTGAGGTTATGGCCACGCCCCTGGAAAATCCCAGCCACACACCCCTGTCACAAACTCCTGCTTCTTCTCTAGGACCGCAGATCGCGGTGAAGCGTTGTGCACACGCTTCCCCCCACAGTTCGCATTCTACAGTGCATACTGGGACCGTGGCCTTACAGGGTAGTTAACAAATGAGTTCTATCCACTCTGGCTGATTTTGTTGTTCTTTGTTTTTGGTGCCTAAGATGTTTTGCTAAAAATGGTGCTCATTGAATCGCCTGCCATAGCATTGGGAATATAGTGTGATTCTCACACAACATTCATTTGCCCTTGATTTTTATATAGTGTGTTTTTTATTTTATACTACAGTTAAAAAATTATTTCATATGCCATAAATTGTATCGATCCTTTCTGCTTTAGGGTATACTACCGTTTAATAACTAGGACCCCATGAGTGAACACAAAGTAATGATCATTACACAGAACAGGAGAGACAAGGCAGAAGGACACTAAAGAACCATCTATATATTTTTCTATAACAATTTTTTTCATCATTTTAATCTGGAATGGTATGAAAGTTCTATTTGCCAATGTTTTTTCGAACTTTAAAAAACACTTTGAAAATTCGCAAACTGTTTAGTGGAACTTTTTAGCTAAAAAAGTTTTGGAAAAATTTGACAGAGAGAGAGAGGAGTCTTCTTTATTGTGTAGTAGACTACACACTTACTGTTCTTATATAATCCATTATGGACTATATTAGATTTATGTCATTTAGATATAATTTTGTGTCCCCAGACTCTATTTTGTAATGTCATTCAGACTGAACTGAGAAAGAGTGGGGAATGTAAGAAAACACATTAAAGGAAAACAACTAATTTTTAGGAAAGTTAGAAGAAGTGAATTGTTTATAGTACATTTTGGGTACACAATTGAAGCCATCAAGGTTATGGGCTTTGTGCCCAGACTTTTCTTGATACATGGTTTCCAAGGATTAGAATATGTTATTGTTTAATTGTATTATTGCTTTATACTAACAAAATCATGCATAGTTTAATCTGTATGAAGAAATTACTATTTTAATTTGTTTTTAGAGTAGATATGAATGATATCATAGACCAGGCCTGCGCATGTGGCCCATCTGTCCTCTCTGTGCGGCCCGCGATGACTCTGGCCAGGCGCCAGTTAATTAAATAAATTTAAAAAAAAGTTTAAAAAAATGGAGGTGATTAATCCCTCCCCCCTCCCTCTCCCTCCCAGCCCCCTCCCTCTTCCTCCCAGCCCCCAGGTTTTGCGGTGCGCGGGGGCAGCAGCAGCATGAGGAGGATGCGGCAGCCGTGTGTTTTTTTTTTCTTCAATAGTAGGCTGCCGGGGAGGTCAGAGCATGCCGTGGGTGGGGCTTAGTACCGGGGAGAGAGGATGTGCTGTGCTGATCTAAGAGAGAGAGGTGTGTGTGTGTATGTGTGTGTGTGTGTGTGTGTGTGTGTGTGTGTGTGTGTGTGTGTGTGTGTGTGTGTGTGTGTGTGTGTGTGTGTGTGTGTGTATGTGTGTGTGTGTGTGTGTGTGTGTGTGTGTGTGTGTGTGTGTGTGAAAAACGGGCTGGGGGGGTGGGTGTGAAAAACAGGCTGGTGGGGGGGTGGGCTGCTGACATGTGAGGGGGTGGGCTGCTGACATGTGAGGGGGTGGGCTGCTGACATGTGAGGGGGGGGCTGCTGACATGTGAGGGGGTGGGCTGCTGACATGTGAGGGGGGGGCTGGGCTGCTGACATGTGAGGGGGGGGCTGGGCTGCTGACATGTGAGGGGCAGGGGGGGGAAGTGATGTGAGGTGCAGGGGGGGGAGAGAGTGATGTGAGGTGCGGGGGGGGAGAGAGTGATGTGAGGTGCAGGGGGGGAGAGAGTGATGTGAGGTGCAGGGGGGGAGATACTGATGTGAGGTGCAGGGGGGGGGAGAGAGTGATGTGAGGTGCAGGGGGGGAGATACTGATGTGAGTTGCAGGGGGAGGGTGAGAGTGATGTGAGTTGCAGGGGGAGGGTGTGATGTGAGTTGCAGGGGGGGAGGTTGTCATATTGAGGGGAGGGGGACAGAGTGTCATATTGAGGGGAGGGGGAGCATGTGATATTGAAGGGAGGGGGAGAGTGTCATATTGAGGGGAGGAGGAGAGTGTGTCATATTGAGGGGAGGGGGAGAGAGTGTCATTAAGGGGAGGGGGAGAGAGTGTCATATTGAGGGAAGAGAGACATGGGGGGGATGCTGACTTGTGGGGGGGATTCTGACATGGAATGGGCTTGGGGGATGTGGAGGGAGGTATTGTATGTTTGATGGGGAGGGGGGTATTGTGTGTTTGATGTGGAGGGGGGTATTGTGTGTTTGATGTGGAGGGGGGTATTGTGTGGGTGAAAGGGAGAGATGGGGGTATGAGAGATAGATGGGGAGTATCGTAAAGATTGATAGTGAGGGGTTCTGTGGGAGATATGAGGATGATGATGATGATAATGATGAGAGGTGCTGGAGGAGAGATGATGATGATGTTGATGATGATGATGATTTAACCCGTGCGGCCCAATTTTTTTTTCCTTGGAGCAGTTCGGCCCTTCTCACTTTACGAGTTGGGCAGGCCTGTCATAGACCAATCAAGGATGCTTTATCATTCTCCATCCGTAGTATGTTTTAGTTTGGCCTGTACCTATACATGAAGCTCTATTAATATTTTGCTTTACAATAAACAAATGAACTGCCAATAGATCTCTTTTTAGATACTTCATTTGGTATTGGATAAGAAGAAACGCACAATTACAAATACAGGAACTATTATTTTCAAGAAAAAAACACATGGACTATTTTAACAAGGATCTATATATATGTAGCCCCCTGTAAACAGCACAGGCTATACCTATCTTCCTACTGCTGTGGTAAGTCCTGTTAAGATCAGGCACCAGTAATCATCATGGGTTTTCCCCCTTCATAGCCCTATCCTGTGTGGTAGATGCAGGCCTGGACTCTGCTGCAGGCGTGAGCAAGAGGGGAGGTTCTGCTGACATCACGAGGGGCGGGGCTAGCTCTATATTTAGCAGCCAACTCCGGTGAGTAGAGTTAGAGTTAATAGTGATTTGGAGAGTCTGGAGTTGCCGGTTAGTTATGCCGGGAGTATGCAGGGCAGTTAATATGCCATGAGTCAAGGAATCCTGCGGATCGGTCTGAGGATTTGGAGGAGACTACGGTCTCCCCTGCGCAGAGTGCAGGAGAGAGAAGAGCAGAAAGATTCAGCGTCCTTTAGTAGAGCTGATAGAAATATAGACTTGGTGGACCAATGGCCTCACCCCACTGCCAGGGGTGAAGGGGAGAATCCAAGACCCACCACGAGGCTAACCTCGGGGTGGGCCATGGGGTATTGAAAACCTAGCCCAGACCATCCTGCCGGAGGAGCGACTTGGAGGGAAGGAGAGGAGGAGTTATCTGGGTGGAAGGTGAGCGGCGTAATAACCCGTCCTGGCTATTGTTGTTGCGGCTGCTGGAAGCCACTATCATTGGGATATTGCTGCTCTGTCAATAAAAGAGACTATTCATTATCATCAAAGACTGCGTGTGACTTGGAAAGTACTACCCTGGGACCCAAGGGGTTCTTCTATACCGGTCCTGTCCCATATTCCTGGGAGTATAGAAGATGGAGGCGCTGCACCACTAAGAGATCATGGAGGCTACCAAACCAGAAGCCCGGTCCTGGCTCCCCCACAACATCGCGGGAAGCTCAGGCCCTCCTGTTCCTCACAGGTACGCACCACACCGCATGTAATCCGCCCTCATACACCCTAGACACCACCGTAGAGTCTAGGGGAAGGGGGGAAGCAGGGTTACATATAAAAAAAGGAACTTTCTTCATCATCATTATCTTCAATCAATCATCATATTATTTTCACAGCGTAATTTACACATGTACTGTGAACAAATGATAAGCCACATTAATGAGAGTTTACACATAAAATAATGCATTAAATAACACTTGAGTTATCTTCTTAACCTTTGTTTTTAATGGCTCTACTGGGAAATAATGCACCAGGTATAATAACATCTGCTAAATCTGTAAATTCCAAGTGCAGAGATACATGTGAACACACCTTAGATAGCTGGCATATGTGCTAATTTAATTGATTTGAATATATTTTGCATATTTAAATTAGCATACTGTCTGTCCTAAATATTTCTTTCACTCATTTCAGGGTCTTGATTAAAAAATGATTTACGAAACGGTTTTATTTATTTCACAAACAAAAAATTAGTATTTTGTGCCTGGATCCTGAATTTAGGGGAAAAGTTTATAATTAGGAAAGAAATACTTCAAAAATATAACTTTTCTATTTTGTTGTCCACTCACATCAGACAATTGTAAATGCTGTCTAATGAACTTAATATATTTTCTCTTTTACTAGTAATTTGATTTTAATCTGTATGCATCCAGTAAAGAAGTCAATATTTTCACATTACATATCTAGATGTACAGTAACATAAATATTGAAAACATACTAGATACTGTATGCTGTTGAAAGGGTAACGATGACTTGCACAGGATGAATGTCACAATTTCATGGAACTGCACATACTTATTTTGGCTGCAAATGAGTTAGGTTATCTTTCAGCTTCTATAATGGGGAAAATATAACTAAAAAATAACAGACCTATTTAGCAGGAAGAGAGATCTCATTCATCACATGTAATGTACATGTCAAGTTGTTTTAATTATTTTTTATTGACCCTTTATGGAAAGAGGCAGGTGGCAGATCTCCCAATTTCCTTCCTTTTGGCAGGAGATTTTCGTTATTTTTTAGGAGAAATATTTACATCAGCATTCAAACTTATTGTATATTGGATACATTAATCAAGTATTTTCTTTAAATAGCTTATGTTCTGATCTTATTACAACACATAAAGTATGGGCATAGTTATGCAATGAAAGCTAGCTATCAAAAGTATTTCATTAACTGGTATAACTAGAAGTTTACTGTGAATATTTGAATTATTAAAATACAGTAAGCTACAACTGCACTAAAAAAATACCGCCATTTTCGCAAATGTAAATGCCACTCATTCTTCTTCAGGATCATGATCATTTTATTTAAAATAATCATAAACAAATGGAAGTGATACTGTACAGTTGAGCTAAATAAAGTAAGTGGTACTGAAATGTTCTAAATGTGTTTATAATTCTAGGAAACAAATTGGCAAATTTCACAAATATTTATACATTAGTTATGATTAGAACATAAAATGGGAGAGGGACATCCTAAAATAAATCAATTATTAAAAAAAATAACGGTCAGTAAAAAATGTAATAATATGCTGCCATTGTAACGTAAGACCCTATGTACTAACAAATTGACATTGCATTAAAAATGTCAAAGTAAACACAAACAAAATAAGGCACTAAACAAGCATTGTATTCATTAAGATGGTTTTGTCACCTGGTACATATTTACGTGTTTCAGAAGATCTCTGGCTCTTACATTTTTTTTTTCAGTACATTTCAAGGGTTTTGCTAAGTGAACATAAATATTATTTTCAGTACATACATTACAATTAGAGATATGGATGTTTTGCACGCTTATGCAACTTTTGCAAATTCCACCCATTTTTGTTCAGCCACATAGCAAAAAATGTAAGACATTTTGCTGGAACCTTTTGCTCGCTAGTTTTGCAAACTTTTGGAAAGTTTATTTGAAACGGCAGATAAGTGAATGTCGAATGATTAACATCTCAATATACCATTGACATCTGTATACCTAGCGTGACCCATTTCTGTGTGCTAAAGTATTTGGGATGCTCCTGGAGCAGATTAAGAAACATAATACAGCTCAACCCTTTTATAGCGCGATCCTTTACAATGCGGATCCGCTTATAAACGTGGCTCCCATTAAAAAAAAAAAAAATGTCCGTCGCAATTAGGGGTTCCACGTGGACTTACCCGACATTTGAAGCTCTCTCCCTGTTTCATCAGCTTCGGTCGAGGGTGGTGTGTTTGTGTGTTTTGTTTTGTTTAAATAGGGCTCTTGTTGCCTGTCCTTTCCCCTATGGCTTTTGACACCCAACGACTACATCTCCCAACATGCTCGCTGCCTGACAGAGCCTCGAATTGTGTTATTAAAGTTTGCCCCCAATTTTTTGTGATCTGATGGCCCTATAGATATTTACGTGAGACACTGCTGATGGAGCTCACACACAAGGCGGATCAACACCATAAGGAGAGAGGGGATTGTTGGTGGCCCCACGTCGTGGGACCAGAGTGATCCCTTTGTTTCATCAAGCTGCACCTAGGTACAGGAGTGCCCAGGCAGGTATAAAGTGCACCAGCGGTTCCCAAGGGTAGCACTACCTCACACTTGCACACTTGGGTGGGAATGACATTGGGAAGGACACCAGGGTTATTGGTGCCACCACACCCTAAGAACTTTGGGGGACTCACCAAGTGATTGGGAGTACACTGTGGGTTCAGGAGTACTATTGTTGCATGTGTTTAGTCTGTTATTGCGTGTACAATAAAGATCCTGTGAGGGTTATCCCGCCAAAGTTGGGATCCCTCATAGGTGGAGGGGCTGCACCAAAGTAGAAAGAGCTCACCCCAGGCTCCCAGTGGTGGAGGCTTTGGCCTCCTGTGAGCAACAGGTACAGTAGCATGCGTAGTCGCCCACATAGTTTTCCTTAGGCATAGGGAAAGGGGGCTACATTTGGCGCTGCTGAGATTCAGACCTTGGTTGCCTGATCTAAATTAAAGATTCATCTGCTTAAGAAGGGAACTTCTACCATCTCTACCGTCCTGCCAGAGGTTCCACGAGTGGGCCGTACAACACCAAGCATCTCCCCGTCATGTGGTCGCTTAGCCAGGTTCTCATGTCACTGCCCTTAGCTCACCTTTGCACCACATTGAGAAAGATTCAAGTGTTTGGTAAAGTCCGTATTTTAGATCTAAAATGGGATACAACCCTCCTGTGGAGTACGATTCTAGTCGGCTGAAGCTATGACATACCGGAGGACAATGTCCCACAGTTTCTGCAGCTCCCTGGGGTCCCACCCAGCGGATGTCTCCTCATACACCCCAAACAAAGCATCAAAATGTAAACACCTAGTGTCATCCCTTGCGTGGAAGAGTGTCAGGTGCTTACATCTTTACCTCTCCCAGGCAGTCCTACAGTAGCTGAAGCAAAGCTGGCAGCCGATGATCTGGTCGAAGCCACCACAGTTCCTGCAGTTCGATTGGAGCTCAGCTACTCGATGGAGTCCTACAGCGGCTAACTGAGAAGATAAGTCAGCTGTCCCTGGCACATCCCTATCACAAGCTGAAAGCCTTCTCGGGGGTGCGGCCCACACCGCTGGGAGAAGGGGCATTTGCAGAATGGAGAGATTATTCGGTGCAAGTGCTACCAGAATGGACTTGCATGGACGCTATCAAGAGACTGTGAATCATGGAGTGCCTGCGGCCCCCAGCCGTCAATGTAGTGTGATTTTACCATGGGCTTCAAGCGGAGGCCGATGCACAAGCCCCAATCCAGGCTTTAACAAAAGTTTACGGGGTTAAAGACGATGCCATCTCTCGAATGGCACAGTTTCGTGCCCTTACACAAGATGAGGGGGAGGAAGTATTGGAGTTCCTCCGACGGCTTCAATTGGCCCTATGGACCCTGGTAAATAAAAAGATTATCTGGATGTCCGAGGCAGACAACTTCCGAACCAAACAACTGCTGTGGGGAGCGTTGCCTATGCACCCGGTCACCATCAGGATAAGCTGCACCCTTCGTACAGAGCATCCCCTTAATTTTGAACATCTAATGGATCGAGTACAAGATCAAGAGGATATCTTGCAAATCCATACTTCCAAGTCGTCTCGGGGGTCTTCCAAAGGAGAGAGTAAAGGAACCCCATCCAAGAAACCAAGTGTGAAGGCGGATTCATATTCCCCCGGAACCCTCTCGACAAACACACCAGTAGCCTCAACGCTCGGCTCCTAACTCTGGATTCAGAATGAACCGTTGTTTCAACTGTCACCAAGAAGGTCATTTCGCCCAGGTCTGCCCGAAATCAGATACTACCCCTGGAGCAATGGCTTCACCGTGCATTTTGCAGAACAGCCTTCCACGTCCTCGGTTAGTGCCCCTAAGCCTAGTCCCAAAGAGGAGGACCCACCGGATGCCTATAATCGAGTAGGACCCACGGCCATAGTACGAGTAGTAGTGGAGGGCATCTACTCTTCAGCATTGCTGAACACTGGGTCCCAACTGACCATTATTTACCGGACATTCTATGACCTGCATTTGATGCATCTGCCAATGCATCTGCCAATGCAGTCGGCCAAAAAGATGAAGTTATGGGGTCTTAGTAGTGAAGACTACCCCATCAATGGCGTGATTCAAGTGCGGTTCGATATACCGCAGCTCAATACCAAAAAACCCACCCCATGGAAGTGGAAGCCTTGATATGTCCTGAGCCCCGGAAACATCCCAGTTCCCCCATCATATTGGGGACCAACGCGGACATGGCGAGAGCCCTGATCGGGCCTATCTGCAAGAAGCGGGAAAATTAGCCCTATCTTCTCTGAAGATTCACCCCATATTCAAGGAGGAATGCCATAGAATCTCTTTCCAAAAAGGATTTGGGCAATTCTTCAACCAGGAGAAGGGGTTGACAGAGATTCCACCTGGGGGAGTGAAGTATATGGCAGCTGTACCTAACAATCAGGGCCGTGATGAAGCTGACTGGTACTTTTCTCTAGAGACCACGCCTGAAGAAGATGTCAAGAGAGGGTTCAAGGTGGTGACAGAGATGATTATGCCTACTGTGTCAATTTAAGGTGTTTAAAAGCCAGAACACTAAAATGCCATTTTATGCACTGGCATCTTAAGGCGGAATGGTTGGAAGAAATCCCATACCATGACATTGGTATTCCGAGATATACACCGCGTGATTTGTTAAAATAATGGCCGCTGCATCTGTAAGACGCAATTTTTGAGCAAAATTGATGAAGTGCTTCAAAATACGTTTTTCTGTATATTAATAAATAGGGGCCTGAATATTATATCATTTAATGGAAAAGTCTCATGCATCAGTGACTCAGATCATTTTAAAATGATCTTGTGGTCTTTTAAACTTTAAATACAAAAAACAGATACAGTAGTACAAGAAAACCCCTTTCTAAAGTTACTAAAGTTTTATAGAACAACCTTAGGTTTAAAATTGAACAGATCAGTAGATGTATTCTTGTTCAAATACATTTTTGATTTTGCTTTGCAAGTATGTCTTTCCATTACATTTTCTAAAGATGGATATTTTTCACTTGGCAAAATACATGAGAACTTGGAGGCAAGTAGCCTTATCATTAATGGCAGAATAAGAACAAAAGTGTGACACTTACACATATAAGACTTAAGAATGTGTGCAAACATATAGCAAATCAATGTAATATTAAGTGACAAACAATCAGGCATAAAGAAGAATCTGATATTCTCATCAGCAATCGAATGTGTTGCATATCCTGAGGCTTTTTGAAAACTTGCTACTGAAAACTGTGGATGTAAGATTCCTTTCATCTCCCCTTCAAATATAAAACAAAAATGTCTCCAAGTCAAAATGTATGTCTGTCACTTCAGTGCTTATATTGCACACATTTTCAAACCTAATGAAGACTTATTTATATTTAATACTGTTTTTTGTTTTTTTAAAGTAAGAATACAGTATGCAAATAATAGAAAAATAAGACTACTGCTTCTAACTGTTTGAAATAGCAATAGAATTATGTTCTATTTTTAATTGCCACACTGCATTGCTTTGATTGACTCATAAAAAAAAATTGCATTTTGAGTACTTTATAAAATCCTATTCTTAGGTGATGGAAAATTCCACAGCAATTCTAAAGTTACATTAATCATGGCTGAATAATATACTGTAAAATACAAAAATACCAAATGCTATCCAAAATACATAGTTAAATACTTCAATGTTGGTATTCTATGAGTAAGGGTCATTTAGTTAAACCCTTTGGCCAAAGCATTATAAACCTGCATGCCGCGTCACGGCATGACCAGTATGCAGTTCTCCTAGCACTACAGTACCTGTGAAAATTCTCATTTACCTCTGCTGGAGGGAGAATGGCCCATACTTGTCATGCCGTGAAGTGGCTCCAGGTTTATAATGCTTTGGCCAAAGGGCTTAACTAAATGACCCTTACACATGAGAATGCTAACATTGAAGTATATAACTATGTATTTTGTCACATTGGATGTAGCATTGGGTATTTTTGTCTTGTGTTGTATACATTTGGCCACGCTCAGCACCACTCCTTTTGACACAAATATACAGTATATGAAGTGGTGGGTTCTGGGGTTAGAGCTTGCTGGGATTGTGACTTATATACTGTAACAGGAAAAATCACAATCACAGAATCCATCTTTTGCAGCACTTATCTAACTTTTACAATAATTCCAAACTTCATAATAATAAAGGAGAGCTGCTTGGTGTGAACAATATACTGTGGTAAGAAGGAAGATGCTCATGTTTGGGAGGTCAAACCCTGAGTCCCCCGGAACTCTCATGGATTGGAAGAATTTGGACAATGCCTCTGTCTTCCTTCACACACCAGAGGTCAAAGAAAGGCAGAACCTAATTTTGATTCAGGCAACAGCCAATCTCATGATATTATTGTGACTGTTGCAACTTCTGCCTCATACACAGTAGTACCGTGTACCAAGGGGACTAATGTGTTGTTGACATTAAATTGTCAGTAAGTTATTTTGATGAGTGTCAATGGTTCAGAGTATTGTACACATGGTACCCTACGTGTGTCTGTGGGTAATAAGAGTAGCCATCACACAGAGCATGTGTTATAATGCCAGGACTGATCCAACAATGGCTACAAATGGCCACACACCTAGTAGCTTAAAACATATCAATCTCCTACCAAGGGGAAAATTCCATACTTGCTGCTCAGTATGCTATTTACTTTCCATAATCGTGCCATAATTTCTATTAAAAAAAAGGGCATATTAAACGCTTTCAGTCTAAGAAATGGGAAAGCAAATAATTGGTGTTAAAAAAAGTAGAAATATTAAACATGTATAGCCATGGCTGGTCCAGCTATCTCTATACCTTCCCTGTCACGTAAGTTCTATTAAGATACAGACAGTGACAGGCTATCCTATGGGGTTTACCCTCTCATACTGACTTCCTGAGTGACTGGAGTAGTGGTTACACCGAGATCTGTGAATAGCCAATTGTGGTGCAGATACTGGGTCCTCCCTCCTTGAGCCTCAGGAAGGAAGTAGCTAAATTATAGATTGTAGTTCAGCCCCTTAGGAGTGAGATGTTCAGTCACAGTGAGAGAGTTCGAGACTATCCCTTCATGGGGTAGGAGCTTTCCACGTCTCCTCCCAGCTGGGAGAGAGACATGTGCTCAGCCCCTCATGGGCAGAGACAATAAGCTATTCCAGAGAGGCCTCGCCATTACTCACAGGCCAGTACCAAACAGAAGCCAGGTATCAATTTTATGAACTGGAGCATACACTGTAATGACACCACCAGTGGCTGCAATAATAAAGATCCTCATTTATATTTCCTGCTCTGCGGCAGTCTGTGTGGAGAGAGGTATTGGGAGTAAAGGACTGTCATAGAGCGGACCACCTTCGGCAATGCTGAAGCCCCCAATGTCTGAGGCGCTGTAACCAAGAAGTAAAGAACCAAAAGAATCCCCAGAGGTTTGTCCCCTCAATATCGCGGGCATCTCATCTCTCCTGCACTATCACAGGTAATCAGCACTACACGTAGCAGTAGCCTGGCCAAGATCTCCCACAGGCGGGGGGGGCGGGGGGGAGGAAACATGTTCTACAAATGGAGGCACTGCTGAGATGGGCAGTGGCAGAACAGATGCTACCCCAGGGACCCTGGGCACCCATTCCATGTCAAGGAAGGGGGGAGTCTCTCCCTGAGGCGTCACCAGGGAGGGGGCTGCCTAGACCCTTACCAGACTTTGTTGGGGCACACCCCAAGGGTATGGTACCAGGGAGCGTGATACCCTACATCATTATCCTGAACATGGGCCAGGGCCCTTACAGTGTACCGTGAGGACCATTGGTTACCAACACACAATCAATTGTGTTTCTGGGACAGGACCTTTCAGGATCTAGGGATCCTGTGCACCATGCATGATGTACTGTGCTTCTGGGGGTTTACCCGGTGGGAAAATTATCCCAGGAGCGTGTTACCCCACATCTCTGTTCTATAAGGGACGGGCCCCTTACCGTGAACCGTGAGGGACCTTGTACACCTTAACAGTTCTGGACTATCCTACAGGTCCAAAAATGTAAAAGCCACTATTGACATACCAGTACTGTACATCAAACAAAAATGCATATTTTCAAGAAGCTTATTGGGTAGACCGCCTGATCAAAACTGAAGTGGATCCCTTCCACTTCCATCAGCTAGAGGGTGGGGGGCGGGGTCTAGTGATTGTTGCTTATGGAATCACATGACCACAAATGCCAAAGGTTCTGCTGGACCTCTGGTACTTGGAAGGTTAATATCTGGTTAAAACAGGAAGAAGTGCAAAGATGCTTTTAATAAAATTAAGTTGAATAAAGAACCCACTCAAGATATACCAAAGGAATACAAGAATACATTTTGGATAACAAAATTATTTGTAATAATCAGCATGGATTTATGATGGTTATTTCATGTAAACAAACATTTTTCTTTGAGGAGGTAAGTAGAAATGCAGGCCAGGGTAATGCAGTTGATGTGGTCTACTTAGATTTTGCAAAGGCTTTTGATACGAGGCCACACTGGTTCAGGTTACCAAAAAAGGAAATTGGTCTTGATTAAAACATCTCCATTTGGATTTTGAACTGGCTGAAGGATACGCAGAAGAGAGCTTTCATATATTAAGAGAGCCTATGCACTAAGCTCCAGAAAAAAAAATCAATGGGCTGTTTAAAATGGCCAGTTTTGACAGCATTGCTATCACGGTATGCAGAAAGCCCAGAATACCTGTGATAGCAACATTTGCAAAACTGGGGAGTATCCGGCGATGTGATGATTGCCTCTCTGAAATGGGCTCACCCGGCGATTTCTTTCTGCTGCAGAGAGAGAACTGCCTCTCCTTGTGCAAATCTAGCCAGAGATCACATTTTTTAAATATAAAATGTAAGACTAGTGTATTGTAGTAGGGGGTCTCCGGAGCAGAACATTGTTGATTTGGGACACCTAGCTTCTCGAGATACAGGCCCCGTTATGGGGTGCCGGTGTCTCCTATGCATTTTATTCCCACATCACGTGACGCGGGATATTTCAATGCATACGAGATGCCGACACCCCATAACAGGGCCTGTATCTCGGGAAACAGGGGGTCTCCGGACCTCAAATCAACGAGGATCTGCTCCGGAGACACCCTGCTACATTACACTAGTATTAAAACCCAAATAAAAATGTGAACGAATTTGTTACCGTAGCGGCTATCTGCTATGGCAATAAAGCTGATTTAATGTAATTTTTATTAATAGTGTGCGGGAGCAGGGTCTCCTGAGATGAACCGCATTCATTTCAATAACAGCTCCTGGTATGGGTCATAGGGTGCCAGTATCGTCGCCATTTTTAAATCGTCCACGTTAAGTGACCTGGAGAATGAAATAATGAAAGAGATACCGGTATCCCATATCTGGGCCCTAACTCAGTAAGCAAGGGGTCCCAGAGGCTTTAATCAATGCGGTTCAGCTCAGGATACCCCATGCTCCTGTACACAATTAATAAAAATTACATTACAGCAGCTTCATTACCTTAACGGATAGACACTAAGGCAATGATGGGCTTAAGGCATAATAGCAGCTTTGAGGGCAGAGGGGGTTAGTGAAGTGGGTACTTGGCCATTCACTCACCTCTTCTGCCCCCAATAAACACTACAATATGTACTAACCTCCAATACACAACCCACACTCCCTGTCCCCCCGCATAAAAACATTTTAATTTTTTTTCTGCACAGGATTGATGCTAGAGGCCAGCAGGGGTCACCGGGTGGTCCTGTGGGTGTCTGGGAGCCCTCTGGTGGTCCCCGTGGGTGTCCAGGGATCCTCAGGTGGTCCCCGTGGGTGTCTGGGGGTCTTCAGGTGGTTCCCTGCGGGTTTCTGGGGGTCCCTGCTGGCCTGCGGTACCAATCCTGTGCCTTAAAAAAATATATATATGCATGCAGTCAAATAAATACATCCCCCCCACCAATACATGCAGTACAGTAATGGGCAAAATTACTATCATCTATATATAAATAATAGCACATTTGCCCCCCCCCCCCCCAACAAAAACATTAGTCAGTCAGCATAAATAAAGTAAATAAACCTTTAACTGACCTCTGCCATCATGAAGGGTGTCCTTGTCAGCATGGAGGTCCATGTCCTCCAATGCCAGCAAGAATACATGAAAAAATACAATCTAATGGCCCCTAACCCCTTAATCACCTTAGCAGTTAATAACAGCTATACTAATTAATGGATTAACCCACCCTCCACCGCTAACCACCCGGGAGGCCTAACCACCCGCCCCGAGACCACTATACCCACCCTGTACCCATTGATTGGCATAGTGGTACATCATACAATATAATATGGGCATGATAAGCTACTATATCACTCAATGGCCCCTCTAATAAAAAAGCATGAAGACCAAAAATACAAAATAATAAAAGATATACCCAAGCACCGAAAACCCCAAATTCAAGAAATAAAAGCACTAGCCATCCAATCAATTTAATAGATTAAAGAACTAACCAACAAAACAATTAATTAATTTTATACAATAGCCAACAAAACAATTAATTTAAACCACTAGCCAACAAATCAATGAATTAATACAACCACTAGCCAACACATCAATTAAAACCAGTAGCCAACAAAATAATTAATTAAAAATGCTAAACAATCGGAAAATGAAATCAAAACAAGCCATCCAAATTACAAACAATTTAAGCCAAACAATAAACATAAAACTTAAAAACAACAATCAATATAAAAAAAGCATTTGCGAAAAATGAATTGGCTGTCACTGTATTGATCTGTATCCTAGACGGGCACAGATTAATACATTATCAATTAAAGGGCAATGAAAAACATGCAAATAAAAAAAACCTATAAAAATATAATTACATACTGTACATTCAATATTTTTCTTACCTTTAGAAGCGTTGACCCTCCGAATCCCGACGATTCTGCAAGCTCTCGAACCGTGACGTCATCAATGTCAATCCAACGCCACCCACCTTGAAGATCCGGAACAGGTAATACAATTCTTCTTTCTTTAATCTTCTATCACTGTCTTCTTTCTTCATCTGTCATTATTTATTTATTTACATTAATCTTCTATCCTCATCTGTCAATCCAAAACCCAATGGCAAATCCAGAACAGGATGTTCTCTCGTCATCTTCTTCCTGTTAAATAAGGCGTCCAGGCCTTATATAGGGCTTGTGATGTTACATTCAGGTCAGATGGAACAGCTCCAATCTGATTGGACACATCATGCATGATCATGCATGATCATGTACCTTTCTCTTTTTTTGTTAAGGCTGGGATTGTGATTGAAGACAATCCTATTGGTTGCTGTACCATGTGATAGGTTACATTTGTTTAAAAAGATGTGACGTCATCCATTAAAGTGATGTCACATCCTTTTGAACTAATGTAACCTACCACATGGTACAGCAACCAATGGGATTGTATTCAATCCCATTGACTGTATGTAATACCTTGTAATATAGCCATGTGGTTTTATGGATTTGACGTACCTCCCTTGGAGATGATGTCACATCCTTAACAAAAAAAAGGAGTCAGGCACATGATACAGAATCCAATTAGATTGGAGCTGTTCCATTTGACCTGAAAATATGACATCACAGGCCATATATAAGGTGACGAAAGAACATCCTGTTCTGGATTTACCATTGGGTTTTTGGATTGACAGATGAAGATAGAAGATTAAAGAAAAGAAAGAAAGAATGACAGGTGAAGAAAGACGACAGTGATAGAAGATTAAAGAAAGAAGCATTTTGTTACCTGTTCCGGATCTTCAAGGTGGATGGTTGTGGATTGATTTTGATGGCGTTGCGGTACGAGAGCTTGCAGAATCGCCAAGATTCGGATTGTCAACGCTTCTAAAGGTAAGAAAAATATTGAATGTATGTAATTTTATTTTTTTATTATATTTCTTTATTTGCATGTTTTTCATTGCCCATTGACTGATAATGTATTCATCTGTGTCCGTGTAGGGTACAGATAAATACAGTGATTGACAATGCATATTTTGGCAAATGCTTGTTTTCTATTTATTGTTATTTTTTCGATATCTGTTTATTGTATGGATTAAATTGTTTTGAATTTGGATGGATTGTTTTTAGTACATTCCAGGATTGGATGGCGTTTTTAATTATTTATTTGTTTTGTTGGCTACTGGTTTTAATTAATTCATTGTTTTTCTGGCTAGTGTTGTAAATTAATGCATTGGTTTCTTTGGCTAGTGATTTTATTTCTTTAATAGTTTGCTTGGATAGTTGTTTATTTAATTGTATTGTTTTGGAATAACATCATTATAATAATTTAGCTATTTTGGTGATAGATAATTATTTGTGATGTGTAATATTAGGCTATTTAGTTCTTTTATTGTAGGTGTGTTTAGGTGCTTCTGTATTTATGTGATTATTGTGTATTATTGGCCTTAATTATTTTTATTAGGTTGACCATTGAGTGATATAGGGGCTTATCATGCCCATATTAAATGGGTATGATATACCACTGTGCTAATCAATGGGTACATGGTGGGTATAGTGGGTCCGAGGTTGGTGCGTATGCCTCATGGGTGGGTAGCGTGGGACAGGGTTGACCCTTTATTTACTATCGCGGTTATTAACAGCTAAGGTGATTAAGGGGTTAGGGGCCATTAGATTGTATTTTTTCTTATATTCTTTCTGGAAAGTTTGAATGGGACTGCAGGGACCCCCCGCTTTGTTAATCGGATTGGCCATTAGGAATCTCACAGAAATGTTTAGGCATTTACTATGAGATTGCCCCAGATTTTCCAAGGCAAGTGATCTAATACTGGTGGCTGCATCTGTAATATAACACATAGTTGAAAAAAGCGCGTGAGACAAAAAAGTAACATTAGGAAAAGGAGTAGAAACAAGGAAGACACTGCACACCTGACATAACGTGTGTGTTTTGAATACATTTATTTACAACAAGCATAAGTAACTTACAATTGGGTAGGAAAAAATAGGCATAGCGCTGCGTTCCGAGTAGCAGGGGGTCAGTAGAATCAATTTCATTAGGACTTGGTGTACCGGGTATAAGGGATCCGTCCATGGGTTTGGCTGGAACTCACCCTTACATGGCTATAGAGGATCGAGGCAAAGCTCTCCCTGAACAACTATTGGAATCACCTGTTTCTAAACTCAGACTCCTGTTTGTCTTGATGCTGCTTGCTGTGCAGCTCTTCCCCTAATGGCTTGCCATGCTATTTAGGGTGAGCCCTTTCCCCAGGAAGGGGCTGAGCATAATCCTATCATTCCTGTATCTGTGCTTGTCATAAGAACCTCTGCTTGGCCTGTCTTGGCCTTCATGTGCTGAAGCCCTGTGCTGAAGCTTCGTGTTCCTGTAAGCCTCCTCCATTCGGAGGTCATTCCTGTGCTGATGCCCCTGTGCTAAAGCTTTGTGTTCCTGTGGCCACCTCCATCCCGAGACCATTTCTGTGCTGAAGTACTGTGCTGAAGCATTCTGTGCTGAAGTACTGTGCTGAAGCATCCTGTGCTGAAGCTGCCCAGTTCCCTGTTCCAGAGGCCTTCCGTACTGAAGTGCCTGCGCTGTATCCCCCACGCTGTAGCTGCTCTGTTTCGGAGGCCGTCCCTTGTGCTGAAGCTCATTCGCTGAAGCCTTCCCTGATACCGACCACAGCCTGTGACCTTGACCATCGCTCCTGTGCCACCTGCCTTGATATCCTTATTACTGTTCTCTCCAACCCCGACCCGGCTACCTACAACGATGCAATCCGCAATCCCGACTCAGCTTCACGGTCTCAGTTTTGTGTTCATCTATCCCCACCACCGGGTCCCCGGACCACAACTAGCAGCTCCCAGAATGGCAGGGGCACACACGCGTCACGGAAAGAGATGCAAGAATGTGATCATATCAATCGTGAGATACGCTGCAAGGCAACATAACAGAAATACCTCAATGCATTTTGCACGCTTAACATGTTTAATCAGGGGTTGTGTCATGCTAGTAAATCCTGCCATATATACCCAAACCAAGATATTTAATCAATTAATGCGTCAAATGAAAACTGTGAATGCACAGTACATAATCTAATACACATGATTCCAATACACCTAATCAACATTATAATGCAATTTCACCGAGAGCTCAATACTGTACTCATTAGTAGTGTAACGTTCAAAAGTACATGATCAATTAGATGTAAAAGAACAAATAATGAAATTTAGGAATGTGAAGATAAATACTAATAATGAGAACAAAGTGCTTATATGAACAAAAAATGGCTAATAATGCCACATTACCTTTAACAAAACACAATCCATGATCCATGATCCATTTATAAAAAACAATATCATGAAATGAGTATAAATGTGAAGTGTGTTAAATGATCCAAGAGGTGGATCATTTTCTACATATACATCATTGTGAACCCCGTGCTCTAGAGTCCCTTAAGATACAACTAAAAAGATGTATGTCTCTTACGGAGGGAACAGTATTGGATTTTTAAACTTAATACAAAGTACTCTGAAGGCTTTAATGATGTGGTTGATATTACTCATTTCTTGAGGTGAATTTATCTTTCTAGATACATTTCAGTTTCAGGAGTTTTACATGTTTTTATATTCACCAATGTCTTTTGTATTTTCCTATATTATATGGGGATAGGTGGGTTAGCACCCACTAATTCCTCCTAAAATATATTTTTATTTTGCCTTATATAAATAAGAGTTTGTCAAGTTTTTGATACATGATTTGTTCAAGAGCTGTATTTTATATATGATTTTTGTACTTCACTCTTTCAATGTTTCCTTTTGCATCAGCCATTTATTTAGTTACATTAACGTATAGTTGCTACAGCGTTTCCTTTCAGGATCAGCAGTGATTATTTGTCACCTTATTTTTCTCTTTGAACGTCTTGTATGTTCTTGCTTGCTCCATTTTATCACCATCTATTCTCTCCTAGACCCTCTACAACCTGGCTTCAGCAATGCTCACTCTACTGAAAAAAGCCCTCACTAAAATAACTAATGACCTCATGCTGCCAAAGACAAAGGTCATTACACTCTGCTCATATTACTCGACCTCTAAGCAGCAATTGATACTATGGACCACCCTCTTTTCCTTCACATTCTCCATACACTTGGTATTCATAACAAAGCTCTATACTTGATCTCCTCTTACCTCTGTAGCCATGCCATCTGTGGCGACTGGCAGTAAGTCCTGGTATAAGCAGGCCTGCCAGTAGTCATCGAGGGATTTTCCCCCTTCACTGGTGCTGCCCCTGAGTGTCATTGGAGGTGGGTACGTCAGGTTTGAGATTGCACAATCCTGGGACAGACCCGGTTCCATCTCCTGGCTGTACTTAAGGGCAGACACCGCCCACCTTCTGTAGTTGTTCCTTCCCCTCTGAGGAAGGTAGGTCACACAATTGGGAGCCTGAGGTGGGGCCTTCTCATGTGCTCTTCCCTCCGGGGGAGAGTGAGTGTGGACCATACCTCTGTCTCCGCTAGGGAGGTGGGGAAGAGCTAGGATGTCTGTGGGTGCCCTTGGCCTGTAGTGGTAGTCCAGGGACCCTCATCCAGTGAATACTGACAGACTGCATCAGGCAGAAGACTGCTGTGTAACTGTTACTGCAGGGTGTAGTAATAAACCTGTTCCTATTTTGAAATAAACCTCCTGCCTGGTGCGTGACCTTACTGGGGGGCAAGGTAATAAGTTATACTGTGGGAGATCGCCTTCAGTTCCTGGAATCCCCTGAGGAAGTGACGTCAGTCACGAAACGCATAGGGTCAAAGGTCACGGTGCCTTGGAGTTACACTGGTTGTGAGAAGTGTGAGTCAAGTGAAGCAGGAAGCAGCATCATTGAAGCTGCAGTGCTGGCAAGCAGGAGAGTGTGGAGTTCCCTTACTTGGAGTGTATTTTGAAGCTAGAAGGAAAGATACTACACAGGAAGCCCCTGAGGACCCCCACTGCTGCAGGCGTCTGCTCCACTTGGCTACACATGCTTGTTATTCCAGTCCTGCTGTAAGTAGGGGTTTGGGTTTTAACCCCTTGATGACCCGCTGCAACAGGCTCTGTTTGTTTTATTAAATAGTTATTTTTCTTTCAGCTTGATTGTTTTATGTTTGTCTTCTGTTAAGTGTTTCATGTTGTTTGTCCCATTTTAACATTACGTATTACACTATTATTTTTCTTTGTTTCTGTCCCTATGTCACGGACCCCAGATTTGAGATTTTACAGTGATTGGAGCTTTTGGATTATCTTCCCTTCCATCTGTTTGGATTCTATTAGGGACTTTGGATTCTTTTTGGGCGCTGGTCTGTATATGTTCCTGGAGTCCACGGCAAATGGAGGCGCTGCACTGCTAAGTAGATATATGGGGTATGGACCCCAGAAGCCTGTTCCTGTGTACCCACTAACATCGGTGGATGACTCTGCCAGCAGGTATATACACCACCCATCCTGTAATGGCCCCTATCCACGATTGGGTGGGGGAAACACCGTTACACCTCTCTCATCGTACTTTCAGTGTCTCTTTTGCTAACACCTTCTCCTCTATCGATATCTCTTTGGCGGCTCTGTCCTGGGACCTCTTCCCTTTTCTCTTCACACACTCCCTGTAGGTGACCTAATCACATTTCTTGGGTTCAAATGTCACCTTTATGCTGATGATACACACATTTACTTTTCCACCCTTGGCCTTTCACCTGCTGTAAAGACCAAAGTTTCTGAATGGCCCTCTGCCGACTTAAACTTAACTGTCAAAAACAGAGCTCCTCATATTTCTTCCCAAACCTGGCCCTACTACCTCCTTTCACATTACTGTTGGAAGCACTATCATACACCCAGTAGCACAAGCATGCTGCCTAGGGGTCACACTCGACTCCTCTCTCACATTCTCCTCTCACATTCAAAAAGTAGTTAAATCCTGTCATTTTTTCCTACGCATTATTACAAAGATATGCCCTTTCCTCTGTAGCTCGACTGCTAAAACTCTGACATAGGCCCTCATTCTCTCCTGTTTCAATTACTGTACGCCTGCTGTCCGGCCTTCCTGCCTCTCAACTGTCTTCCCTACAATCTATCCTTAATACTGGTACCAGAATCACTCTACTCTTTCCTAAATCTGTCTCAGCGTGTCCCCTGCTGAAATCCCTCCCCTGGCTTCCTATCAAATCCCATATCACACATTTAATTCTCCTCCTCATTTTTAAAAGCTTTACACTCTTCTGCTCCTCCTTACATCTCAGCCCTAATTTCTCGCTATACACCATCCCAACTCTTACATAAACCTTGGCCCCTTGCAGTTGCACTTACCAAAACACCTTCCTACTGTCTCTGTACATTCCTCCTACTTACTAATTAGATTGTAAGCTTTTGGGGCAGGGACTCCATTTACTAAATGTCACTTTTATGTCTGAAAGCACTTCTTCCCATTATATGTTATTTGTTTTTGTTATTTATATGATTATCACATGTTTTACTGCTGTGAAGCACTATGTACATGAATGGCACTATATAAATAAAGATATACATACATACATACATACACCTGATTTGTTGGATGCACATTACATCAACGTTCTTATATTCTTTGAGTATTTGTGTTCAATTAACACACCACATGTATACTCATTAGTATTCATGGTTTTATTTTTCATAAATAGATCATGGATTGGGATTTTTTTATAGGTCATGTGGCATTATCATGCAAGAATCACCCCAGCCTGACTATATTTGTGATCTGTGTTATGTTTATCCCACGGAATCCTCTGTAAACCCTGTATACAAGAATCACCCCACCCTGACTATATTTGTGATCTGTGATATGTTTAGATTAGGAAACTTGATTTGTTAATTGTGTCCTGTTAATTGTCCAGCCTGTAACAGGCAGATTTATTAGGGGGAGGTTATGTGACTGTTTAGATGTATAAATTTGAAAGCAGTAAAGGGATAGCATTGTGAGGTTTTAGTATTACATCTTAAAGTGGGAATCTTTAGGTGAATATGTAGTTAGACTGTAGTTGAACTGGGAATGGATCTTTCTGCAAATGTATTTATACAAGGCATCAAACAGTAAGCTTATCTGACCACACTATCATCCCATGCTTATTAGCCTGTACAATTAACCCCCTGAACAGTTTATTTACTGCAGTCTCTCCCAACACTTGTCTGCACACATCTGCCTCTCCCATCCCCCAAATCCCTCTGCAATCCCTTTACAGACACTAATACAGCTCAACCCCCTTATAATGCTGTGCTTGGGGTCCAAAGAATCACATCGCGCTATAAGTGGATCGCGTTAGAAATAATGTACAATTGTGTGCATTGTACAATAAAGTATTTAAGATACCAATAATCGTGTTGTAAAGTATTCATAAATACGAAAACTGGGAGCCACACTTGCATCGCGTTATAAGCGGATTCGCATTGTAACAGATCGCGTTATAACGGGGTTGAGCTGTACTGCCAAATGCAGCACACTTTCAGTGGCAAGTAAAAGGAACACTGCTGTCTACTCAATGTGCATGCTACTTGGCTAACCACAGCTTCATGCACAGTTATCTATCTTCGTGATAATGAACATGCTACTTACTGTACATCAAGTCTGCTATTTACTGTTGCATCATTGAAATGTTACTGTCTCTATGCACAAACATAGATAATGATAACGCTCAATTCCAAAATATTAGCAATTGCAAAATAAACACCAGGTGCATTGGGAAAATCAACCAAAAAACAGACAAGACAGTGACCGAGGTCACATGAGTCCCTTGTTGAGTCCCTTGTTAGCATGCACTCATGGTGCAATAATAATTAAATAGGAGTGTATAAAGTGATCCTCAGAGAAGCGTCGCATGCACCAATCACCCACAAATAATAGAGCTATATGGCGATAGGACGTTTAAAATAAAAATGAAAAGTAATAAATATTTTAATGAAATAATCAAACGCTAAACAAGTTAATGTATGAATAAGTGATTTACAAATAGGATTAAAATAAATCCCCACACAGGGAGGTGCTAGGACAAGAAATGGTAGTGGGGGTGGTAGTGGCAGCTGAGAGTACAAATGTATGATGAACGCTGCTGCCACACATAAGATTTACCCTCTAGTATAACTTCCAGGTGATTAGGTGGTATATAGTAAATACAACCCTCATGCGGATGCCACCGATGTGACGTCACGTCGGTGGCGTCCGCAGGAGGGTTGGTGCTAGGAGTAGGTGTATCATTTTCACCTCAGCAGCAGACACGGTTGTATTATTTGTGCAATTGCTATTTACAGCCAGATACTGGTATCTACAGCCTGCACAATCTTATGGTTTGGACTGTAATATTACAGGGTTGGTATATGTTTGGTGTATGTACTGTCCACATTTAGCTGCTGTATGAGGTGGACGGTGGTATTTCTCCCTTCTTGCTTATACAGGTATCATTTATACAGATTACACTATGTTTGTTTATTACAACTATATTTACCTGCAAGTGAGGTATCAGTGAGCGGTATATACTGTGCTCACACTGTGTATTTACTATATACCACCTAATCACCTGGTAGTTATACTAAAGGGTATATCTTGTGTGTGGCAGCAGCATTCATCACGCATTTGTACTCTGAGCTGCCACTACCATCCCCACTACCATTTTTTTGACCTAGCACCTCCCTGTGTGGGGATTTATTTTAATTCTATTTTTAAATCACTTATACATACATTTACTTGTTTCGGCGTTTGATTATTTCATTAAAATATTTATTATTTTTAATTTTAACAGGTTAGACGTCCTATCGCCATATAGCCCTATTATTTGTGGTTGATTTGTGCATGCGAGGCTTCTCTGAAGATCACTTTATCCCCTCCTATTTAATTATTAAATTATTATTGCACCATGAGTGTGTGCTAACAAGGGACTCTTGTGACCTCGGTCACTGTCTTGTCTGTCTCTATGCACAGTAAACTTCTCCCTCCTGGTCCATACCCAATATTCTCATACACCTTAGATCACTCGAAAGCCTTGCATTATCTACTGAATGTTGGGGGAGAATTCTGAAAACTATTACCCAAACCACTACTCTCTATAATGGCAAACATAACACATTTACAACTTGCAAGCATCTACTCAAATGTATATTTGTACTGTTACTCTCTTTAGCAGGGGATATTGAACTTATTCCTGGCCCTACTCTTTCAACTGCTTCCCATAGCCCCGATAATACCCCTTTTAAAGTACAAAAAGGGCTATCTGTTGCCCATATAAATACATGTAGTCTGTTTCCCAAACTGGATGAACTAAGGGCATGGTGCCTTATGCATAAACCCAAAGCCATAATTCTCACAGAAACATGGCTAAATCCTAAAACCTTTGATGCAAATATCACCTTTCAGGGATACTGAATTTCTAGGAAGGGTAGGTCAAAGAGAGAAGATGGGGTGTTACTTTATATTGAAGACACCTTATAATTTACGCAGCTAAATTGCTCTCCTCTTTTGAAATCTTAGTTGGCAAAATGTGTCTCCTCTTTTCTAAGCCTGTTCTTATTGCTTGCATCTACTGCCCACCTAAAGCCCCACTTCAATCGCTGACTGATATCACTCAGTATCTTGGCTCAATTTCCTCTCTGAACGTAACATGTGAGCGGTTAGTTCTTGTGATTTTAACTGCAACTGGCTTGACCTTAAAAACATCAAAATCCAGACACAACTGAAGTCACTAAACTTAACCCAACTAATTTCCCAACAGACACGCACAAACCTAAAATTTCACAACCATTCCTTGCTAGACTTGATTCTATTCTCTTGTCCCAACAGATTCCAATTCTCTGGCATCCTACCTGATATTTTCAGTGACTGCAATAGTGTACTGTGTAAGGAAAATCAGACCACCCCAATCAAGCCCCAAAGTTCTCCTCACTAGAACATTTAGAAACTTTAACCCGCAACAGTTTCTGGCTGATATTATCAACTGCCCTTTTTACAGACTTATAACCTGACCCAGATTCTGAACTCGATTTTTTCCAAACAGAGTTCTTAAAACTCTGATACCCATGATCCACTACACGGAATAAGAATACGGGGGACCCACTTTCCATGGGTTACAATGACCTTATAGAGCTCTACCATCTTAGGGATGCCTTGTGGAAAAGCTACAAAGTAACTGACACTACCAAGGACCTTAAGATCTACAGATGCCTGCAGAATACATGCACAATTGCCTTGAGAAGATATGCAAAATCCCAATACTACACTGACAATCTTCACCAGAATACTTAGAATCCAGCTAACTTCTGGTACTGTAGGTCATCAACAATATATTCCAGCCTTCTAGCCATCAAAAACTATCTAATATTATTAAGGAGGATATTACTCTGACAAATCTCACTGACATTACAAATGCATTCAGTGTGGGGGGTGCTACTTCCCATTTAGAAATACGTAACCCAAACTACAAACATGAAGCTCAATCTGGGAGAACCCCTATAGCCCCACCCTCTCCTAACAAAGACCACCATTTTCAATTTGTCACAGTTTCTGTAGAGGAGATTATATGAACACTCTTCAAAATAAAACTAAGCAGCTAATGTGAACCTGATCTGCTGCAATCAAAGTTCTGACGACTTGATGCCCCAGCCATTGCCAAACCGCTTGCTTCCCTAATCAACTCTATTTTGTCTGCAGGCCATATCCCTAAAACCTGGAAAACTGCCAGAGTTGTCCCAATCTTCAAAAATGGGGCCAAAAACATTGCTTCAAACTACAGGCCAATCTCTCTTTTCCCAAGTCTATCCAAAGTAATGGAAAAATGTATTCACTTCAAATTACACGATAACTATACAGTACCAAGACAAATTTCCCTATCCAATTTCAATCTGGCATTTGCCCCAAACACTCCACAGTAACTACCCTCCAAAAAGTTTGCAATGAGATCCACTATGGAATGGAACTGGGACAACTTACTGGTTCAATATTCAGCGATTTTGCAAATGCTTTTGATACTTTTGCACATGCTATTTGCTAAACAAACTTCAGTGATCTGAAATAGGGAAACATGCTGTAAACTGAAAGTATGTTTGTTAGGTAGCACTCCACAAAGAACTAAATGTATAGATATACACTGTAGAGAAATTGGTACACGGAGGCAGGGGGAACCTCTGACCCCCCAGTAGAATCAAATATATATACAGAAGGGCCCCAGCACGCAAATAGATACAATAGACAATTGTCAATTTGAATAAGTCAATAAAGATATAGTTGGCAAAATTTGTAGCAGCTGTACAATATACCCAAATGCAGGGTCTAGAGATTAATGTATGTGTAGCCAGGTTCCCCTTTTGAGAGCTGACCCCCCCTCCTTCTTGGGCTCACAGCCGCCGCTCGTGAGGAGGTGAGGGGGCAGGTGCGCGAGCAGCGCGCTACCTCAGAGATGCGGCCGGTTGCCAGGGACGCGATCGGGCCGTTGCTAGGGCCGCGGTCGTGTCGCGAGGGTCCCGGCGGCTCGCGGTGAAGGAAGCCGCCATTGCGGGTTGCGTTGCGCATGCGCAGGAGACAGAGGTACCGGGAGGCTCACAGACAGGTCGCGCATGCGCAGTGGTAAGCGCGCGAACCCTAGCCTACCAGGGAAGGCTCTTGGAAGGGACTATAAGTCCCATGAGCCTTTGCAGTGCCCCACATGATGCCAGGGAGCAAATAGGGCTTAGGTTCTCCCTGGAGAGGGAGAATAGATACATTTCGCGGGCTTGCAGCACGCTAGTCAGTCAGAGCCAGGAGCAGCCAAGGGAAGAAGGTAGGGTGCAGGAGTCAGTGACTCCCTGCACTAGGCTAGCAGCACCCAAGGCCCCAGCTAGCCCTGAGTCACCCAGTAGTGTGAGTTGTGTCAGGGACAGCCCTCAGGTTAGGGACCCTGCCACTTACTTTCTAGAGCCAGTTAGGGACACAGCAGAAGCTGCGCGTCCGTCCAGAGGTTTGGGCTCAGACCTTCGCTGTCGTTGCAGTAGCAATCCGGGTGGGATCGCCCCGGACGGTAGCTCCTGCATTCAGCCGACATCTGCCTTCGGATCCTTTATGAAGTCCCTTGGCAGGTCCGGGCACCGGAGTGTCCGGCAGGTAATCCACAAGTGCACCAACGAGTTCTCTCACATTCACATGGGACCTAGTGGCTGCACAGTCACACATACACATCTCACTTGAAGGGTGGGGTAATACTGTGTGGGGCTACTGGACACTGGGTGGGATCATCCGGTGGGGTTTGTGAGGGAAGGTAGCGTCCTGCGCGACGCGGTTGTTAGTGTCTCCTCTAGGGAGGGACACCTCTTGATATACGTGCATCTGCTTATGGTTATTATATGCAAGTACGTTCTATGCTCACAAGTAAAGTCATTGATTTTTTACATAAGTTGTGTGGAGTGATATTAATGTGTCCTGCGAGGAACAATTCCTGCTCTGCTAGGAACCATCGCAGGTGGAGGCGCTGCACCGAGTACAGGGTTACTCCTAATATAATTGCCCCAGGTTCCCCCTTGCGGAAGCTCAGCCCTCCTGTGAGCCTAACAGGTAAAGCACCACACCTGGTAACACTAAGTTCCCCGCAACCACACTATATCTGCGATTGGGTAGGGTGGAATATCCGTTACATATGTATGTCTTTATTTATATTTATTTATTTATTTATTTATAAAATATTTTACCAGGAAGTAATACATTGAGAGTTACCTCTCGTTTTCAAGTATGTCCTGGGCACAGAGTTAAGACAAATAATATATGGTTACAAATACAGTTACATAAATGAACAGGGTATACATTATATACAAGACATTGCATGCACAGTTAAAGAAAAAAAATATATATATAGCATTATTAGTGTACATAGAGCTTCACATTAGTACTACACGTGACAATCATATAAATAACAAATCATACAAATAACAGATCATGGGAATAAGTGCTTCAGACATAAAAGTAACATTTCGGAAGAGGAGTACCTGCTCCGGGGAGCTTACAATCACCTCTCGTGAAACAACAACTACAATAATGTGGAGGGAAAGGAGTGGTTGGGGGTGAAAAAAAGGGGGATGAAGAATAACAACGTGACAATAAAAATGGAAAAAAAAGGAAAAACGTACAATACACGTAAAAATTTAGGGTGGAAAAAGTAGGGGGGGCAACGAACGTTTCGGGGCTCTGACGTCCTTTCTTCAAGCCCGTTCCCACAGATAAAAATGATCTGTGGTACTTACATAATTAACACCCCTTTAACACCAAAATCTCTAGATAGACAAACACTGAGAGCATATGAATAAACCTAGTCTAAATAAATCAAGGTAATCTAACCTGTATAGTGCGGATAATTGCAAGATATGATCAAGGGTATGTAAATGAGCAATATTGCTAAACCCTATAACCCATATAATGAGTATATGCAGATAATCACAAAATATGATAAAGGATATGCAAATAAGCAATATTGCTAAACCCTTCCTTGAAGGCTATTGGATTGCTAACATACAGTGCAAGTCCCACCATCTATAGTCAAAGCCTGAGACTAACAGCTGGAGGTAAACAAGTAAGTACAGTATAAGTAAAGCAAATAAGGCAAAATACGAATCCTCTACTGTTGCAAACGTCTATGACTCTCCGGGGCAGTCTGCACAGGGACTTACTTGTTTACCTCCATCTGTTAGTCTCAGGCTTTGACTATATGCAGACTGCTTCAGGAGAGTTATAGACATTTTCAACAGCAGAGGATTCATATTTTGCCTTATTTTCTTTACGTATACTTGTTTACCTCCAGCTGTTAGTCTCATGCTTTAAACTGGTTTCACTCATACTTATCGAGTAGATTCCAACATGTGTCTCTTGCATTCTAGCTCCAACCCCTAGGTTATCACCTGTGGTGTCCCACAAGGCTATGTTCTTGGGCCCCTACTCTTTTCAGTCTTCATAAATTATCTACCTACAGCTTGTAAGGGAGCTTCAATATACATGTACTGTATGCAGATGACAATCGCATATGCACACAGCTCTAGCCTGTCCGACTTTGACCATATATTTCAATCTGATTTTTTGAGACATTAAAACTGGATTTCCCAAAACAAACTGTTTTTAAACACTGATAAGACTGTAACAATGGTATTTGGGACCAAGACTTAATTTCTTAAGCTACCAATGATGGAGTTTCATATCATAACCAACTTTAATACCATCCTAGCCACAGACACTAGTTTAAAATATCTGGGCATATGTTTTGACTCCCATTTAACATTTGGGTTGCACATTGATACCCTGACATACAAAACCTATAGCAAGCTAGGTGTACTTTATAGGAAGAAATCCTCCCTAAGTCCGCTGTTCAGAACGCACATCGCACAGCAGATGCTGATGCCAATTATAGACTATGGTGACATAGTATATGGCACAGTAGCCTAAAATGGGCCAGCTGTTAAACCTTCTATGATGAGATCTACCAAAGCAATGACAATCATTTACAGCCTTAAATTGTGTCTGACAATTCTCACGGTAAATTACAGAAGGTGGGGGAATAAAATAACTATTTATTTCAAAGTCCCAAGTGCTATACAGTATATATGAAAAAACACCACTGCTCATAAAGAAGAACCCCTGTGACACCTAAGATATATGCTAATAGTATTCATTAAAATATACCTTGCTTACTGTATCACCCAGGTATCTAAGGTGTACTCCTTTATGAGCCCAGGTGTCTCGCCAAGAGTTGTTTCCACTGTCTCACTCATATTACTCTCATTTTTTATTTTAACATGTTTTAATTATATATTCCCTATATATTGAACTTTATCTTTAATTTGCTACACCCTTAATTTCAATTTCTTTTCTGTATCCCTATTAACAGTCCAGTACTTTGAAAATGTATAAACCGTTAAGTTAAAAAAAAAAAGTACAGGAAATAGTAGTAGGATATTTTAGCCAAACACATTTAATAGGGGAATTATCTAGTACTATGAATATTACATGTTTATTTACCCCCCCAAAAAAATACTCTTCTGATATTTTAAAAATAAATACAAGATCAGTACACATGACGTATGATATAGATGACAAATTCTGCTAAACTGTAAATGATTAAGAATTTTAGAAACTATTCTTGAAGTTCCTAAAACGCTGATGTGAATGGAGATGTTGGAATTTAAAGACAACAGCTCCATCTACATAACCATTGAAGCAATAGCACTAACTGGATATTTTTTCTCTGTGTAACAAATTCATAACAGTGAGTGATGAAGCGAACTATGACATATCTTAGAAGAAGTTTCCAATTTCCCCTTTTTTTTAAACAATGTCATTACTCATCTATAAACAGCTTTTGTTTGTTTTCTTCTTTTTCACACTGACAAAGGAAAAGGCTTTTACATCTGAATTTAACTTCAATGAAATATTATCATGGTATTCTACTATTGATCTTACTTTCCCATCCACTCTGTTATCTGGACTTTTTCATTTGTCATGACTTGAGTGCAATATCTATATATTTTTTCTAGAATGCTGTGTCTACAATACTATAGTTGATTACCCACAATTTCTTTGAACCACTTAAGCAGTAGTTACTACTGAAAGAAAAGTAGGTTAAAAGCATGCGTCAATAAAATATAACACACCTGTATGATAAGAAACAGAAGAGTCACTCCGCGCTGGTGCTTTCTTAAAGGAATGATAGCCCTCTTGTGTGTGGACTGCACACCCCCTGAAAATGTGAGCTCCTGGTAGGGAGCTCACAGATAAGAAAAAACAGCAGGCAGAATGGTGCACTGAGTGGCAAGTACTTTATTAAAACCCCAGGGGGTAGGCAATAAGGAGATAAATACAAAGGTACACAAATACAATGAATAACAATAGGAAGATACTAAAACAAGGAACAGAGAGGAGGGGGAGGGACAGGAAGTCTCACTGCTGGTATGACAAAGGGGTCCGGACCCGATCTACTCACTTTTAAAACAGCAGGGACACCCGCGTTCTCTAACAGAAGCTCTGAAGGGACACAGGTCCACAGGGGCAGCTTCACGTAACCTCTACGCGTTTCACACGTTTAATAAAGTACTTGCCACTCAGTGCGCCATTCTGCCTGCTGTTTTTTCACACCTGTATGATAGTGTTATTTACCATTGTATTTTTTTTTTTCATGTTAATAAAATATAGGTTTTTATTTGCATTTGAAATGTTGGGATTTGTAAAATCTCAGTTTGGGAGTTTTCAGTGGGTTATCCATGGCAAACCTAGTTATAACAAACTGTGGAAATACAAAGTCCAAAAGGATCTTCCAATGGTTTAATGCCCTATAATATAAAGTAAAAGTGTAAAGGCAATAAATATACTCCTTTTGCACTTTGTATTTCCACAATTTTTATCTACATAGGTTATGGTGAGAAGACATCTTCATAACACAGCAGCATCTGAAACTCCTGTGACTGGACTTACTGTATATATTATCTGCACACATTGGGGCATTTGATGTTTTCAATTATTATTACGTTTTATGTTTATTTCTCCTTTTAAGACTTGGCACATCTGTCTGTTTGGGGATGTCTGCCCTAAGCGCACCCTAGTATTTTTTTTTTGTTTGCAAGTTTAAACAAGTTAACCCTAAAAAGTTATGTTGCAAAGTCTACTGGCTGTCTACTGGTGTTTGTAGTATACCTTTGTAACCACAGACATCAAACAGGTTAATGTTATTATTATCATAGATACCTGTAATAATAGATATTACAGAAGTCTAAAATAGAAATATTAACCCGATGTGGGGTCATTAACACATTTATTAATAGCTGCATAGCAATTTTGACTGATCATAAGAGTAACTGATTATAAAAAGTTAGTTGTTAGTCCTAGGCTCACTACCTACATATACTTACTGTTCTGTACCTAAGCAAGAAACAACTGAACCATGCATGGAGTAATTCACGGGCAGTACTTAAAGACTAATGCTCTTTAAAAAAATCAAACTAAACCATGTATTTGTACATCAACATCACAGTAAAAAATTAAGCAGGACTCAAAGGGATGGATATCACACTTCATTAAAGTGGCGATAATAACGCACCCGGTCAAAAAATGAAGAGTGTTATTAACGCAATGTTAAGTTACATCAACATTACAGTAATAATTTATCAGGTTCGATATTCGGTCAAAATTGCTATGCAGCCATTAATATATACATTAATGATCCTGCATTGCAATCAAATTTCTATCCTTGGCTTCTGTCAAATCTATTATTACAGAAGCCTATGATAAAAATAACATTGATGCATTTGAGGTCTGTGGTTACCAAGGAATTCCACAAACACCAAAGTGGTTAATACATAAAGAAAAAAATAATCTATGTTGCCCACCTAAGTGTCTAATAAAGTATTAACATGCAATGCTTTACTAACAGCTAAGGTAAGGAAGGGGCTGACACATCCCGCCACACACCCGGGAGGTCTAAACCCCCTCCCCAGGCAACTACAGTACACCCATCACAAACCCTCCTACCCCCGTCTCCCTCTTGACTAATGCCCAATATCATTATTAGCCATACTGTATGTGGCTAAAAGTGTTTTTGGGCATTTAAAAAAATGCTGTAAATGTATTAAAAAAAAAAAAACCCAAGAACATTCAAAATGCATTTTAAACATACTGTAAAACTATTGATCTTCTCTGTGGATACCTTGGCCCTCTCAATGAGGTGTCTTGATATCCACATTGGCAATAAATGGTAACCTGCAATACAAAAAAATACATTAACAATATTAAAAACAGGTAGATAGTGAAGGGTTTAACTAATTCCACCAATACCCGCCGAGGCCTAGACAGGCACTCTGAGGCAAATACCCCCATCACAAAACCCCTCTCTCCATCAAGCCCCCCCACCCCCACAGTAATGGGCAAGAGTCCTATTAGGAAAATGTGTCTAATCAATACATAGTTACATAATTGATGAGGTTGAAAAAAGGACAAGCGTCCATCAAGTTCAACCTATGCTAATTTAGATACTTTATCCTATATCTATACTTACAGTATATTGATCCAGAGGAAGGCAAAAAAAATATTGGATGATATATCTCATAAGGGGAAAAATAATGTCATTCCTGAGTCCAAGAATTGGCAATCAGATTATTCCCTGGATCAACATCCTTCTCATGTTTACTTATTTGGTTTATCCTTTACTTTCTAAAAATATGTCCAACCTTTTTTTGAACAAATCTATTATATCTGTCATCACAGTCTCCATGGGTAATGAATTCCACATTTTAACTACCCTTACTGTAAAGAACCCTTTCCTTTGTTGCTGGTGAAATCTCCTTTCCTCCATCCTTAAGGAATTACCCTGAGTCCTTTGTACTGTCCTTGGGATAAACAGTTTTTTTTAAAGCTCCTTGTACTTTCCCCAAATGTATTTGTATATAGTTATCATATCCCCTCTTAGACACCTCTTTTCTAATGTAAATAAATCTAATTTAGCTAGCCTGTCCTCATAAGTTAGATTGTCCATCCCTTTATTAATTTGGTGTCTCTTCTCTACACTCTCTCTAGTTCCATAATGTCTTTTCTAAGGAGTGGTGTCCAAAATTGTACTCCATATTCAAGGTGTGGTCTTTATAAAGGGGCTTTATAAAGGGGCATAATTATGTTTACTTCCCTTCCATCCATTTTCCTGTGTAATGCAACATAAAATCTTGTTTGCCTTTGCAGCTACTGAATGACTTTGGGCACTATTGCTAAGCCTGCTGTCTACAGCACTCCTACATCCTTCTCCATCAAGGATGCCACTAATGTATCTCCATTTAATTTGTAAGTTGCCTGTTTGTTCTTTTTTTCAAAATGCATAACCTTACATTTATCTTATAGAGGCACAAAAACTTGAGATAATGGCTATGTCATTCAAAACACCACAAGATGAGGAATGAAGTTTCTTAAGAAGCCTCCTCCCATACATTAGACATCAGATCAAGTAGCCAAATTATTAAGAAAATAATTTAGTGATTCAGTTTTCAATGCAGTAAAGAAATGAAGTAAAGAAAAGAATACCAGTAACAATGTAAGGTTAAGTTGCATCTAATTAACTGTTTGCAAATTTCAAATATATATGTGTAACACATGTCCCCCCCCCCCTCTCTGGAAGATGTTGCTACTGGTTACTGCTGTTGTGGCATGGTCATACCTGTGAGGGGTAGAGGATGAGACATGCACTCAGTCACATAGGTAATAGAGGTGGGGTACTTAGCTGCCGGTGCGCTGGTTCTGGGTAGCTCCTGAAGTCCCAATATGATCCAGTGTAATAAAGAAACAGACACACGGTCTTAATCATCAAGGAGGTTTAATATGCCACTAAGACCAATGTTTCGGCAGTCTAATACTGCCTTTCTCAAGGTGAGTGGTCCGCGACGGTGTGGGGAACAGGATAGGCAGGACAGGTGAATTCAGACTTCTCTCATGGTGTCAGCGCCTACAGCTTCAGTGGGCTCCAAGATTCCCAGAGACAGTCCCCACCAAAGCAGACTTCTTTCACACCTCTGCCCAATAGACTGTAGACTCAGGCAGAGGTATACACTGTACTGTATAAAACAAAGGGGCTTTATTTGCAGTCACTGCAGATGGTACACATAGCGGATGCAGATGGGTCACAGAGAATTCCAGGGCTCTGGATGGTGCTTGGCTCTCTTGGCATGGAGGCAACATATATATCTGCCTCCTCACTTCAGAGGGTAGGAGCAGAACTCACACATCTCACCCCTAGGAGGGGGAGAGCTGGACTCACTATAATTTGGCACTCCCTCTCTGAGACTCCAAAAGGAGAGGGCACAAGGTCTGTACCATGATTGGCTATACACAGACTCTTGTGGCACCACCTTGTCTGTCACTCAGAGAGTAGCATGAGGGGGGGTCAAAGCCCTAGGATAGCCTGCCACAGCCTTTAGCTATTAAGACTTACATGACAGGAGGCAGAGAGGCAGTCTTGACCAGCCATGGGTACACTTGTTATCAAGGGTTTTATATGTTTAAACAATGTTGTATTTAATTTAAAAAAATACTTTTTGGAAACCATGTGTATGTGATTTCTCAATGTAACAATCAGTATACATCCACTTATCTTTAATAACATAGAAAGACTATGCTATCTCAAACAATTTAAACTTTATTAATATTACATACAGGATACATTTTTCAAAATTAATACGTGTACTTGTCAATTTAAAGTACTAATCCCTATTTTGCCATGGGACGGCGCCTTTAGCATTTAAATAATTTTTGAATGAATCACGGATAAATTTGGCCCTGCACCCAGGTGCATTATTTCCCCTATATCTTTGAAGCTGGGTAAAAAATAATGCACATGGTCCATTGATGACACATCATTTGTACCTTCCAAATCAATATCAATATTATGCAGTACAGCCACACATTTCACTATGTTCTTTGCATTTGGCACTGACGTTTCAATTGCTTTAAAAAGGATGCTCCATTTTGCAGTCATAATACCAAATGCACACTCCACATTGCGTCTTGCTCTGGAAAGTCTGCAATTAAAGCTGTCTTCTTATTTGGTTAAACTTTGTCGACTATAAGGCTTCATGAGATAACAGCAACAGACAGGCCTCATCGCTAACAATATATATGGTAACGGTAAGCTTGTTGTACTCAATGGCAAGCTCATCTCCAAAGGAAATTGTAAGGTATTTTCTTCAGTAAGATGATAAAATGATGAGGCTCTAAAATAACCCCCCCGCCCCCCAATACTATGCTTTCCGTATGCACCTACAGTACGTCGTTTGCAATAAATTTACATTTTACATCCGCAACAGCTTGCAAGACAATAGAATGGAAATGTGTGTAATTGAAGTACATGGTGCCTGAATTTTTGGGGGAGTTTTAAGCCAATATGAATTTTATTTGCTATATAATTCATTCGCCACATTACTTATCATTTGCACAGTAGGAAATGCCATATGATCAGCCTGTAATGTATTGTAAATAGCATTGCATGTCTCATGAACAATACTTGCCACTGTACGAATGGTATTCCTGTCAATAGAAATCTGTAAGAAAAATGAAAAAGGTCTATTTATGATAAAGTTTACACTATTTTTTCATAATAAAATATTTTTTACATTTTTGTAACATATAAATATAGTTTGTTTTTTCATTACAAGCAAGCTACATTACATTGTATTCTACATAAATCTATTACTTTTCCAATAACTGTTGTATAACCTACATCAGAGGCGGCCTCAGATTATTTGGAGAAGGGCGTGGGCGGTTGCTGAGGTCCTGCGCTCTTCCCCAAGGCATTTAAATTAAATGCCGAGGATCTGCGCAAGGCCTCTACAACCTCTACCGAGATTCATTTGGGTCCGGACGCATTCCCATGGCAATGGGATCATGTGACGTCACTCCACATGACCCTGTGGCATCAGTTTATTCCGCACTGAGATACGTGGGGGGGGGGAGGGGGCAGAATGGTGGAGAGCAAGCAGTCGGGCGCAACAAGAAAGGTTTGCGCACCCCTGACCTACATCACAGACACACAGAGGCAGCCCCCCCCCTCCGCACACAAAACAGGACAGACCCCCTTTTTGTTGCACCCTGGACGTGGCCTAATTCACATAACAAGATATAATATTCACCAACCCCACCCCCTTTAACACACAATACTGAATCTAACAAGTAGAAAAGTGATGAATAATAAAATTAGTTCAACAAACATGAGAGTGACCATGAGCCTTTCTTCTGCACGAATTGTGTGCCCAACATTCATCTGAACAGGGGTTATCTTGTCTTGTATCCATGAGAAAATGTAATCAAATGAATGTGTTCTCATTCTCATGTGTACTCAAAAAATCTCCTATCATGCTTACGCATAAACTAGCAAATTCCCCTCGTGTTTCACGATCACGATTTATGTCATGTACATTACTTTATTTTCCATCTATTATCCATTTATTTATAAAAAGTTTTACCAGGAAGTGATACATTGAGAGTTACCTCTCGTTTTCAAGTATGTTTCCATGCTTTTAAATAAGTGTTATCATATTAAATATGCAACATCATAGTTTGCATTTGTGAGATAAGATTTGCTCCTGCTTCACATGCGTGTGACGTCACCGCGCACGAGCTCCAGCATGGCCGCAGCCATAGGCGTTAGCCATAGGCATAGGCCTGGCCGCAGCCATAGGCGTTGAGGAAGAATGGAGGAAGGGGGGCGAACCGGAGGACTGGGGGAAGCTACCATCTGCCATGAGACCCCTACCTGAGTGCAAGGGCTGGCTTTAGGATCAATATGAACACTAAATCACTGCTGCCTTAGGCTAAGGCCCCGCTGCCCCAGACCACGCGCCCACATTGAAGACAGGCGGCGCGTGGAGAAGCACTTGACCGCTATATGCGGTCTGTAGGGAGCGGCGGCCGGGGGAGTGGTTTCAGCGGAGGGCTGAAGCTATTTGCGGTCCGTAGAGAGTGTTTTTGCGAGCGGGGTGGCATGGCCAAACGGGTTGGGGGGGGGGCGCGGCCATGACAGGGGGCACAACAATAGAGCTCACAGCACTGCAACCCAAGGGGGGAGGGGGGGCGGTGTGTTTGTGTGTTTGTGTTGTAACTGCTGTTTGCAAGTTTGAAGTTTTCCCTCTTCCTGGTTTTAAAATGATGTCCTCCCATTGGCTATCACTAGCTGGCTTGCAATTGGATGATGGGAGCCAGTCTGTGATTGGCTCCCTCGCGCACCATGTGAAGCGTCGCCGCACAGGAACACGATGCTCGTGTATCCCCTGCTGGCTGATGTGTCACAGCAAGTAGTCAGCTGTGCAGTGAGAAGGGACTGGGACTGGCTCGGGAGGCTATAAGGAAATGGTGAGTATCGCTCACGTGGCCGCGCGCACCGCCGGACGCAGCGGTACCCAGCCCTTAGGCTAAGGCCCTGCTGCCTCAGACCATGCGCCCGCACTGCAGACAGGCGGCGCATGGAGAAGCACTTGACCGCTATATGCGGTCTGTAGGGAGCGGCGGCCGTGGGCGTGGTTTCAGCGGAGGGCTGCAGCGGGGTCTCCCGGGCTGCAGGAGGGACCCACACATGCCCTCCGTGCTACTCCCCCCCTCCACATGCCCTCTGCTGCTCCCGTCTGATACCACCCCCCTCCCCTCCAGCGATAGCTGCAGCGGGGGTCGGTCTCCCGGGCTGCAGGAGGGAGCTGCTGCCGGCTGTGTACTGAAAGCTAAGCAGCTCCCCTCCCCCCACAAATGCCCTCCTCTCTGTGCTGATCCCTCCCCTCAGTACACACACACACACACACACCACCCCCTACCTTGTGGAGGAAGCTCTCTGACAGCTCCCACTCCCGCCGCTGATAGGCTCATCAGCGCACCACGTGATGCGTCACCGCTCGGGATCGCAATTTTCTTGCATCCCCTGCCGGCTGACGCGTCACAGCGCGTTGTTACCTGTGCAGCGAGGGGAGACTGGGACCGGCTAGGAAAGGATACCCCTGCTAATGAGGAACGCGCACGCGGCCGCGCGCGCTGCCAGACGCAGCGGGACCAAAGCCTTACAAAGATATTTTTTTATACTGTATTTATATGAATCTACATGAAAAACTCCTAATATGTACATATTGTAAGTTCCTGTGTTTGCTAAACCTGTTCCAAACCATTAGTCAATCTAGCCACTGTAGGTATGCAAACAATTCCTGATGGTTTTGTAATATTGACGTGCCAGCTTGCATTATGAATGGTAAATGCCTTTTGTAGGTCTCGTGCACTCATCTTATGCAATGATTTGTGGTAAACTTTGGGAATTTCTGCTATTAAAATAATGCTTAGAGCATTCCATTAGTGGTCATTTATTATTCTGTGAAATCAATGCAATATAAAGAAAGATGCCAACTTTGTACTAAAATCTTTTTGTTAATGCTTTCCTTTATCTGTGTTTGGCAGCTCCTTATCCTGGCAAAAAGCCACTGTTTGAGCATATTTGGATGTCTTGCCAACTTAAAGAGTAACTATTTATAAAATGTGTAGTACTACAAACTTTATGGAGGAGAATGTAGGAATTTTAGAAGCAAAGACAATGTCCTATATTTTTTGTGTTGTGGGGTAATTTGTTCAGACCACAGCTTTATCTTTCCTAACTTAAATTACAGACTAAAAGATTTATTAGAATTAAGATATTGTTTATATGACTTTTTATATTTACAGAAATTACATAAGAAAAATCATTGATTTAATTCACGAATTTCATTTGAGTTAAATACTACCCTATTTCTTAGGAGTCTTTGTGTACGATTTTGGGGGCTTAATGTACTATGGACAGCTATTGTAAAATGTACTATCGGCACCAAAATAATATGAGTGCGTAACAAAAACTTACATTATGTCGGTTTCTGAGAAGCGGTGCTCAACTTCGGTCCTCAAGGTCCCCAAATGGGTCAGGTTTTCAGGATATCCCTGCTTCAGCACAGGTTTCTCAAACAGTCCCTGCTTCACCACAGGTGGCTCAATCAATCAGTGCTTCAGCACAGGTGGCTCAATCAAAGGCTCAGTCTTTGACTAAGCCTGAAAACCTGACCTGTTGGGGGGAAGGGGATTGATTACTGGAGTTGAGCGCCCTGCTCTAGAGTATCTTAAGTCAGTAATTGGTCTGTAAAAAGACTGCTCCGCTCTTTCTCACACCCTGTTACTCCTGTTGACGCTGTTGAATAAATGCCACACCTTACACAATGACACAAAATGTATTTAGAGAAATGGTGGCTATCAGGAGCAAATCTATTAGCAAATGAAGTACAATAGAAAAGCAGAAGCTACTTCTTAGGTCACGGCGCTCTAATGCGCGCCCGCGCTTTCGGCTGCGCGTTCCGGCGATTCCCCGGTCTGCAGCTCACTGCAGGAGCAGAGACCGGGGGGGGCGTGCCGGAGGAGTGACGGGGGCGCGGCCATGACGTCACCCGGCAGGTTCGCCCTCATTGGCTGAACCGCCGGGGGGCGTGCCTAGCCGCTCGACGCGAGTTCCTGCTCTCAATTCTATTGAGAGCAGGAGTAGCTCTCGCGCGCAGCGCTGCGGCCCCCCCTCGCAGCGGGCCCGGCGCCGTTGCGGGGAGGGCTCTGGTGAGCGCAGCGTCCGCCACAGCGGACGCTGCAGCATGCAGCGGGGGCAAGGCCTTATGTTAACACAATAGGTGGCAATGGTTCTTACAATGCATTCACCACTAAAGAAGGGGGAGGGGGGGTTTCACTATAAACTATGGGGTGAAGATGTGCAAACGTTGCACTGAATTTTGAGAGCCAGGCAAAACGTGCCTGTATTTTCCTGAGAAATTGTACAAGATCCCATGAATCGTAATATACAGTACTGCCATTTTTGCTACATTTTGGCTAAATTGTGACGACATTCGAATTCTGTAGTGGGAAGCCCACTGTATGCGACCCTTTGACAGTGAACACCATGGGGCGTATGCTAGTAGCCTTAAAAAAAACATCTCGCTGGCCCTCTTGTGCTGCCAGTTTTGTCAGTGTAGCTATCACGGTATTCAGAAAGACCCTGAAGACCTGTGATAGCTAAATTACCAAAACTGGCCAGGAGCAGCGATGTGATAATTGTCTCTCGTAAAAGGTCTCACCCGTGGATCTGCAGCGATATGGGTGGGCCAGCTGCACAGAGAGAGCCACCTCTCCCTGTGCATATCTCGCCAGTGATTGCAGGGTTTTACTAGTGTACATGAGCAGGGGATCTCCGGGGCAGAACCGCATTGATTTTAGGTCTGGGGACCCCCTGCTTCCCGAGATACAGGCCCCGTTATTGGGTGCCGGTATCTCCTGTGCATTTAAATTGTCCGGTCACGTGATGCGAGACATTTTAATGCATAGGAGATACCGGCACCCATAACGGGGCCTGTAACTCGGTAAGCAAGGGATCCCCGGAACTTTAATCAATGTGGTTCAGCTCTGGAGACTCCCTGCTACAAGACTGTATTATTAAAATAAAATAAAAGCCCCGCGATCGCCTATTAAAGGCGCGCAGGTAGAGTGACTGATTCAGTCTATCTCTTACTGCGCTTCTATTACAGACAAGTGAAGCCAGGTAGGATTCACATAGCAGGGATCCACACTGTGTTTTATGTAAGTATGTCTTTATTTACAAACCACCACTCATGTACATAGCGCTTCATAGCAGTCATGCACGTGACAATCATATAGATAACAAATAATATAAATAACACATAAAGGGGAGAAGTGCTTCAGACATAAAAGTAACATTTCTAAAAAGGAATCACTGCTCCGAAGAGCTTACAATCTAATTAGTTGGTAGGAAGGACGTACAGAGACCGTAGGAGGGTGTTCTGGTAAGCGCGTCTGCAAGGAGCCAAGGTTGATGTACTGGCTCAATGCAAACTGGTATACTGGTGCAATGCAAAACTCTCACTCATAGAGCTACTCATATGCTTCCTTAAGCAGGTGTTTTGAGTTGGGTCTTAAAGGCTGATAGAGAGGGTGCTTGTCGGATATTGAGAGGAATAGCATTCCAGAGGTGTGGGGCAGTCAGTGATAAAGGTTTAATGCGGGGGAGGGCTTTAGACACAAAAGGGGTAGAGAGAAGACATCCTTGAGCAGAATGCAAGTCGGAATGGTGTATAGCGAGAAATTAGGGCTGAGATGTAAGGAGGAGCAGAAGAGCGTAAAGCTTTAAAAGTGAGGAAGGAGAATTGAGTGTGTGATTCGGAATTTGATAGGAAGTCAGGAGAAGGATTTCAGCAGGGGAGTCGCTGAGAGATTTCGGAAAGAGTAATTCTGGCAGCAGCATTTAGGGTAGATTGTAGGGGAGACAGGTGAGAGTCAGGAAGGCCACACAGCAGGAAGTTACAGTAGTCGAGACAGGAGAGAATGAGGGTCATTGTCAGAGTTTTTGCAGTCAAGCAACAGAGAGGAAAGGGCGTATCTTTGTAATATTGCGGAGGAAAAAATTACAGGTTTTAGCTACCTTTTGAATGAGAGGAGTCGAGTGGGACACCTAGGCACCGTGCTTGGGCTGCAGGGTTAATGATAGTACTTCCAAAAGTAATGTGGAATAAGGTAGTGGGGCCAGGTTTGGGAGGAAGTATGAGGAGCTCTGTTTTTACCATGTTAAGTTTAAGTCGGTGAGGGCCATCCAGGATGATATAGCAGAGAGACATTCAGAAACTTTAGTCTGTACAGCAGGTGCAAGGTCAGGGTTTGAAAAGTAAATTTGTGTGTCATCAGCATAGAGGTGATATTTGAACCCTAGAGATGTGATTAGGTCACCTAGAGAGAAAGTGTAAAGAGAAAAGGGAAGAGGTCCCAGGATGGAGCCCTGGGGTATCCCCACAGAGAGATCGATAGAGGAGGAGGAGTTGTTGGCAAAAAAGACACTGAAAGTATGATGGGAGAGGTAAGAGGAGATCCAGGATAAAGCTTTGTTATGAATACCTAGAGTATGGAGAATGGGAAGGAGAAGAGGGTGGTCGAAAGTATCAAACGCTGTAGAGAGGTCGAGTAATATGAGCAGGGTGTAATGACCTCTGTGTTTGGCAGCATAGAGGTCATTAGTTATTTTAGTGAGGGCTGTTTCAGTGGAGTGTGCAGTGCAGAAGCCAGATTGTAGAGGGTATGGGAGAGAATAAGTGTTGAGAAAATTGAGCAAGCGAGAGAATACAAAACGTTCAAGGAGTTTAGAGGTAAAAGGCAGGAGGGAGACAGGGCGATAGTTAGAAAGACAGGTAGGGTCAAGTGTGAGGAATATCCTTACACAGTTTAGGAGTTCTCCCTTTCTGTTCCTTCTCTGTCCACCGGGTTTGCTGTTTTTTCTGCATGCTCTGGGTTTCCTCTGTTTATCTCCTCTTGGGTGCTTCTGTCTTCTGTCTCTGCCTCCTTTATAGTTTCCTGTTTCCTGTTTTGCTTTTGTTTTGGGTCCTGACTCCTATTGCTTATGCCCATGCCCATGCTTCTGCGTCTATTCCGTGGGGACTCCTGATTTCTTATTAAAGGTCATTGCCTATGTAATGGCTTGTCCCCTATCTGTTTTCTGCTCCCTGGTCTCAGTTCCTGCTCATCGGAAGATGTCTGGAGTGCTCCCAATCTAGAGAGTAGAAGAATCTACCATAAAATGCTAATATTAAATATATAAAATATATTTAAAAAAAAAACGTAATAAGGCCGTAAAAGAAATGTATGATACTGGCCCAATGATGTGATGCAGCTCAACCCGAGGAGGTTCATCCCACAATCCTCAAGTGATGATAGGAATGGAGTAGAGGATCACAAGTCGTGGAGGATGCATGGATACAGATTAAAAAGAAAACAGTTAATATTGTTGCTGGCGATGCAACTGAGGTAAACACATATGTAAATATATATACAACACAGTGGATTCTGCTAAGTGATACAAGTGTGGAGTGGGGCTAAATGCACCACTAAGAAGAAACAGCTGTGTTTCATGTAGCGAGATGCGCCATGCAGCATGGGGCTAGATGGTCGGTGAATAATACAAATGTATGTAAATTGACTTACACAGCCATGTGCAAGTCTGTGCTCACATTGGTGTCTTTCCCTGGACCAGGTAATCCCATCCCTCTTGGTACTGTACTGAATGTTGGCCCTCGGGAAGGGAATGGTGACCCGTGTGGATGCAAATATCCAAGTATTGACTGTTAAAAGAAGTATTTATTAAATAAAAATGCAAGTGCAACAGAGATCTTACATATAAACAGAACACGTTGGATATTCCTGGCTGCTCCAGTTTCTGCTCCCCTACCCTGTTCCTGCATTCCTGCTGCCGACCCCTGACTGGAACCCGATGATCCTTACCTGCCGCCTGCCACCGAAGCTTTCCTGTGACCCCGATAATCTTTGCTTTCCTCCTTCCATTGACCTCAGCCTTTGACCCTGACGATCATTGCCTGCCGCCTGCCGCCTGCCACTGACCTCATGCCAACTGCCACCTGCCACCGACCTGGGCCCATGACCCAGACCATTTTTGCCTCCCCCGCTGTTATGGCCATCAAGGTCCTACCCGCTCCTGGAGTTGCCCTCGTGACAATAAACTTGTTGTTTTTGAGTAATCAAATGGGCTGTTAGTCTGGCCGCAGGAATATCGCAACGTGCTAGAGGTTGCCATGCAAAACATGCACAGCAAGCAGTAGAGAACAGGTAGCTACATCTGTAGTTATTATGCCCTTCCCCTCAATATCTGACTAGCACCCTCTCTCTCAACTTTAAAGACCCATGTTAAAACACATCTCTTTAACAAGTATATGGGTAGCTTCGTTGCTGATGCTATACTTCTCATATATCAAACTTGACCCCTTGCAGACACAATTACCAGAACACCCTCCAACTGTCTCTGTACATTCTTACTAGTGTAGCCCATGTTCCCCCCTTCCAGACACAGATCGTGCCTCTAAGGTGTATTGAGGGCTGGCTACATGTGTATGGTGGTGCATACCTGCTTGGAACAGGAGGGCCTGAGTCTCCCACGTTGGTGTGGGGGATAACAGGGCCAGGCTTCTGGGGTATATGCCTCCATTCTTTAGTGGTGGTGGTGCAGCGCCTCCATTCTCTGGCGAAACCTTGGGGATAGGTTGGAATTTTCCCAGAGAAAGCCCTGGTCCCAGGGCGAGAGATTCCAATCTCACACAGTCTTATATAAAACAGCAACAAGTCTTTATTGTCCTTTAGCAATGATTCAACACACTTATGCACAGCGGCACACAGCAGTTCATATATCAGCAGTGCACTCCAATTGTATACAGGGGTCTTCCCTCCTCTCCTCCAAGTTGTACCCTAGCAGAATGGGCTGTAGGAGGCATCAATACCCCTTGCACCCACCCCAAGAGTATATCCTCTGGGTGAGGCTGGATGTTCTTCCCCTCGCCCCCTGAACAGGGTGAGGGGCATTGGTCCACCTCTATAGTTCTGTCCGCTCTACTCAGAGGGGCTCTGAGTATCTCTTCCAAGCACCGTTCTCACTCTAAGCATGGCTTCTCCGGTCAGACATTCCGCTCGGCTAGGTCTTACTCCAATTCAGACCAGCACTTCACTCCTCATCTCTCAGGACATCTCTCTCTCTCAGCTCCAACCGAACTCTCAGACTGACTTCTTCTCTCACCATACAGAACTGACACTCTGCTCTCCAGATTCTGACACACCAGCCAGACACTCCAACTCCACAGACACACACACAGGACAGCCCACTAAATAGATACAGCCCTGCCCCTTATGATGTCAGCAGGACCTCCCCTCTGTCTCAGGCCTGCCACAGAGTCAGTGGCCTACCTCTATCACTCAAGGCAGGGCTTGGTGAGGGGGGGAAACCCATGATTACTACTGGCGCCTGCCCTTACCAGGGCTTACTCCAGTAGGAGAAGGATAAGTAGCCCGCTATTTCTTACAGGGGCTACACTAGTTTCCCCTTAGATTGTAAACTCTTCAGAGCCGGGGCTTCCTTTTACTAATGTTACTTTTATGTCTCAAGCACTTATTCCCATTATGGGCCTCATTCAGAGAAGGTTGATAAAAAGTATCGCCAGGGCATTTAAAATGACGTTTTTTGGACGTTGCTATCACTGTATTCAGAAAGCCTCGATTACCTGTGATAGCAAAATTCCCAAAACGGGCGAGTTGCTGCCAGCGAGAGCATCGAGCCTCTGAAAAGGCCTAAACTGGCGATTCATTTCTGCTGCAGAGAGAGCGGCTCTGAGAGAGCCGCCTCTCACAGCAGAAATGTCGGCTAAAAATTATTTCTTTTAATATAAATTTCTTTCATAGTCTAGATGTGCAGGGGATCTCCGGAGCTGAACCGCGTTGGTGTCAGGTCAAAGGACCCCCTGCTTCCCGAGATACAGGCCCCTTTATGGGAACGCGGGACATTTCAATGCAGAGGGATACCGGCACCCCATAAAGGGGCCTGTATATTATGGTAACATATTTGTTTACATGTTTTTGGAACAAAATTGGAATTCTAATTCGGTAACATGTTCAAGATTTTCTAGGATTCTAAAATAGTTCACTAAAAAAGAATCCCTTTAAGTAACTCTCATCTGTGTTATGATTTATTTGATGTGAACGTCAGCATTGCATGCATTTCTTTTCTTGAAAATTCAGTTAAGACTTTAAAGACTTTTTAATCATGAGCAATTTCAACAGTGTGTCTGAGATTTTTTATTTCACATTGCCAACATCTAAAAAACACAAAGTCATGGACATTTCTAAAATATTTAGTTTTTATGTTTTGCTAAATCCACCATAACTTGCAATGCTGCTCCAGTTCAAAGACTTGACAACATGTCTTAGTTTTCACTCTGTGAAAGCCATAATAATTACCCTCAAAATAAAAGGAGAGTTTATTCAACAAGATGAATATCCAAATAAAATAAATGTGACATATGAAGATGGATGTTAAATTGGTGAAGCAGAACCCCAAATTTGTATAAGAAGCAGTCTTCAAAGACATCAAGTAAAACATCATAAAATAAAAGAAAGGACTCGCCTGTTTTTAGAACAAATAATTGCAAATATTTGATGACAGGTTCTTCAACATAAACTTCAGATTTGAAGTACAGTACATATTAATATGAGGGCTGAACCTGAAAGTGAATATCAAAAAGATACTGAAGTGATCAAACTTTTTATTGATGTAGTAATTTTTAGGCATGCCTTTTGAACATGGATTTATAAAATTGATGATAACTTGAAGCGGACCAATGTGCCCTTCCGCACT